>NC_141156.1:132475867-132629679 GCF_053477565.2 Lygodium microphyllum
GCGAGGAATCTGTTCTCGCCACAAGCAACATGCCATGTGGACTGTATTGCATGAGAATCAGTGGGATGTCTTGTGTGCTGTTGAACACAAGGGTCACGGTGAAGCCGAAAAAGTTGTGGATTGCCATGGCTTTTGTTTGCTCTATGTAGGGACACAGGCCATGCATTATTCTGGTGTGCTCATGATTGTACATGAAAAATATCAGCCTCTTCTTATTAAAAATGATGTGCATGGCCGCTTTGTGGTGATTGAAATTTTATTCGAAGGAGAGATTTTATGGTTACTTGGCCTCTATGCTCCGAATGATCCTTTATCTTGCCGGGAGCTTTGGCATACTTTGCAGACTTCCTTGTCACTTGGCAGACGTGGCTTCTTCATGGGGGATTTTAATATGTGTGTTGATTCTTCGCAGTCCACATCGGAGCATTTGGTAATGGACGCGTCGGAAAGCCGCATGTGGCATGAGTTGGCTCTTGCTGTTCTCAAGCAAGATCTCTGGTCTTGGCTGCACCCATCTTCTACAGGGTTTACTTTCCATTCCGCTCAGTATGCAACAACATGGTCGCGGCTGGACCGCATATACATCATGCAGAATGATGATTTCCTCCCTGAGATGCTTGAAATGAAAGTGTTGCAGCAATATGCCTTGTCGGACCATTTTCCTCTGCAGCTTGAGATGCTCGCACAACCCATTGCACCTTTTAAGCAATTTCTGGAGAGACTCCCTTTGCGTTTTAACTCGTCTTATTTGAAGCATGCAATCTTTCGGGGTTATATGCAGCAATTGATTGATAGATTCTTAATGGACTTCTCCTCTCAGGGCACTGCTTCGTTTGAACGATTGCTCTCTAATGTGCAGCGGGTTGCTTGGCAGTATGGGATCCATCATGCCTCTCTTTGTCGACAGCGTCGGCAAGCAGTGGAGAACTTGATGGCTTTGGTCCGTTCTCTGCTGGTGGACATTCCAGATGATGCATTTCTACTAGCACTGGGAATGCGTGTGGCTCATCTTATTCAAGAGTTTCAGTTGAAATCGTATCAGCAGGCCAAATTGCAGCATCTAATGGAGACTTTGCAAGATAATGCGTGTCAGACTCATAAGTTCTTTCGAGCTCTCCATGCATCTCTTGCTTGAGAGAATATGACTAGACTCCTGGATGCAGAAGGCCACCTGGTCCTTGATCCGCAGACTATTGTGCATATGTGTAGGAATTATTTCATCGACCTTCTTGGTTCCACTTCTCCACCTTCAGCCCAAACTACTCAGGCCCGTTCAGTTTTATGACCCGGTCCACAATCAGGTTCCGCAGGACATGCAAGCTACTATGGAGTCGGATATTTGTGAGGCGGAGGTTATGGATGTTTTGTTACACTTGCCCAAGGATAAAAGTCCTGGCTGGGATGGTCTCACCAATGAGTTCTTTGAGGTTTTTGCTACCCAACTGGCGAAACCATTGACGGCTTTGTTTCAGCAGGTGTGGGAAACGGGGATTATGCCTTCCTCATGGAAAGAAGGACTTATTAAACTGCTTCCAAAGGTTCCTTCGCTGTCTATGTTGAAACATTGACGCCCCATTTCTTTGATGGGTTCTATGTACAAAATCTTTCCAAAGTAATGGCGAATCGGCTCCACAAGCATCTCCTTGCCATTGTGCATCCTCTTCAATATGGTTTCATTAAGGGCCGAAACATTCTGCACAATGTATTAAATGCGCAACTGGCGATTGATTATGCAAGGCATTCTAATCAGGAGGTCGTACTGATTCAATTGGACCTGGAAAAGGCTTTCGACTATCTGGACTGGTCTTTTGTTGTAGAGCTTATGTCTGCTATGGGATTTGGTGATCGGATGTCTCGACTGATCTACATCATCAGTGCAGCGGCGTCTTTGCGAGTCATGTTGAATGGAGGCGTTACTGAGCCATTTGTCCTTGCCCGCTCTATCAGACAGGGGTGCCCTTTGAGCCCTCTCTTCTTTGCCCTTGCAACTCATCCAGTTCTTTCGATGTTATCTCATATGGTAGCTTCCACTCAGTTGGTTGGATTGTCGCTTCCTTCTGGACAGCATTTCATTAGTCAATCCTTGGCTGATGACAGCTTTATGATTCTGTGTGCGGACAAGGATAACCTTCGCAAAGCATTGGATGTTTGGGCTCTCTTTGGTCAGGCTTCCGGTCTTTGCATTAATGCATGGAAATCAGCCATTCTCAGTTGCATGGAGTCGGATTTGCAGTCATTGAACTGGCAGGGTATCGTTGTGTCTTGTGGCTCCATTGTCAGGCATCTTGGGTACCCCTTGGGTGTTGATGTTCCCCCAAAGCAGCTTCTACAGTGGATTTATCAGAAACTGGCGGCTAAGTTCCTGTATTGGAAGTCTCAGGCTTGGCCATTCCATGTTCGCCTCAAAGTAGCCCAGACAATTATGTTGCCGATGCTCAAATATTTCTTGCCCTTGCTGCCTTGGACTACTACTACTCTGAATGCTCTGACTCAGTCTATTCGTTTTATGTTATGGAAGAAGGATTCCTTGCATGCAGACATTTCCTGGATTTCTTGGTCGCATGCGTGCACCCCCAAACGCATGGGTGGAGGAGCTATTTTGGATGCCCAAACTCACATGTTGGCCCTCCGTTGGTCTCTTTTCCGCGCCATGTGCTCAGATCATCATCCGTGGGTCGTTATAGCCCATTATTTCCTTGAGGAGCATGGGCTTCGGCATGGCAATACCCAAATCTAGAGTTCTTGGTGGCATGTTCTTAATGCTGATTCTCGGTTCTCCAGTTCTTCTTCATCACTGCTTGCCCATTTGGTATGTTCCTGGAAACTGGTCCTCCGGAAGGCTTAGTGGCATCCGACGGAGGATCGCTTAGCTACTAATTCTTTTCAATTGGAATTGCTGGTAGTCTCGCGGTTACTTTCATGGGAAGGTAAACAAGAGCTTCGACCACAATTCAACCGTATGGCATGTTTGGGCTTAACTTCAGTCGCGGATGCCACCCTTGCCAGTCGCAATGTGTTAATATCGTTTCGTACAGCCAGGAGGATTTTCAGGATCCCTCGTGGATACAGGCATTTATGGGAACAGCTTTTGATGGTGCTCCAGAGCAGACAACCCTTTCCTGCCCTTGCTTCAGATCGTCCTTGGCAGGATTGGGACTTTGAAGGCCGGCTGAGTTTAGGCATAGCTTCCGCTAACCAGGTCTATCATCTTCTGATTAAAGATCATCGATGGCTTGTTACTAAAGCTAATGCTCTATGGGGATTGCGTAAATCCCGGTCATGGTGGAGGGCAACTGTGATGGAGGGACCCTTCAAATATAAGGTCTTTCTTTGGAGGGTGATGATTGGGGGTCTTCTGCTTGCTTCGGCTCTTTCCAAGCGACGAATCTCCAACGACAACTGTTTCTTTTGCACCACTAGTGTGGAATCCGCCCGTCACCGATTTATTTCTTGCCCTATCGCTAAGAAAATCTGTTCGTTCTTGTCAGCCGTTTGGTGAGCGGTGGTTGGTTTCTCGCTAAGGCCCTTTGATTGGGTCTTTGTGCAGCCCAAATACCCAACACCGGCACAGCCACATATGAAGCTCGTGTTTCACTTTCTTCGATATTGGGGCTGTTGGCATAACTGGACCATTCGGAATGCTTTTCTTTTTGATTTCGCCTGTAATGTTCAGCGGCATATTGCTAGGCTTAAGTGTCTCTTGTATTGGCAGATAGATCTTCTTGAGCATTCTGACTTACTCTCCCGGGAGGACTTACGTCCCTGGCATATGGCAATTATCTCTACGTCTTTGCCATGACTTTGTAACTGTTAGTACTGGAATCTTTTCACATGATGGCTTAGTGTCATCATGTATCTTGTAATCAAGTAAACTTGTACTTTTTTCGTAATTAATACAATTACCTTTTACGAGAGAGAGAGAGAGAGAGAGAGAGAGAGAGAGAGAGAGAGAGAGAGAGAGAGAGAGAGAGAGAGAGAGAGAGAGAGAGAGAGAGAGAGAGAGAGAGAGAGAGAGAGAGAGAGAGAGAGAGAGAGAGAGAGAGAGAGAGAGAGAGAGAGAGAGAGAGAGAGAGAGAGAGAGAGAGAGAGAGAGAGAGAGAGAGAGAGAGAGAGAGAGAGAGAGAGAGAGAGAGAGAGAGAGAAGCATGGTTGGTCTGGATTTGGCTTTTATCGACCAAACGGTGGCAGCCCTTGGTCCGGATTCTGATACAGAGGAACCAGAGGATATGGTTCCTTGCACAGAGGAGATTCGTCCTGGTTCTAACTTTTAGCCTGCGGGCAAACGCTCAAAGCATACTTCAGAAGAGACAATGGGTCATCAGGAACGTTCTTATTCTCAGGTTGCCTCTGATTTTGTGGATTCGCAGGAGATTGACTGGGAGCATTTGCTGGAGTTTGCCAACACTCTGCTTGGCGATTATGTCCAACATAATCATGAAGCTTTTTCTGACTCGGAAATTGAAGAGGCTCTGGAAGCCACGGTGGACCCGAAAAATATCTTGTGCTCTTTTTTGGTGTTTTATGACCGTGCAGTTATACTCTTCTTCAGTGGCAGGATCCCAGTGCTTTCCCATATTCGCCAGTGGGTGCACCATTTACTACAAGGGGAGTGTATTGAGGAGATTTTTGTTGGGCCCTGAGGCTTCTATGAGGTGCTGTTGAAATCTGAGAAGCATCGGGCTGATCTCCTGTCTAAACTGCCATTGTTCTTTGATCGCTGTTTGGTCCATGTTGTGCCATGGCGCCCTATGGTAGACTTTTAGCGCCTGCTTCAATGTGAATGCCCGGTGTGGGTTGAAGTGGAAAATTGCCCGGTTGTCTATTGGCCATTGTTAAAGGATGCCATGGCCGTTGTGGGAACAGTGCTGGTTCCCTCGAGCCTAAGGGCCATGAATCGAAACCGTTTGTGTATGTTATGGGACACTGCTAGGAGAAGGCTTGCGTGGCTTCGCCTTAATTGCTCTGGCATGCATCCTTTGCAAATTTGTTTGAAATGGGGCAACTTTGTAGGACATTGCTTTTCGTGTGGAAAATTGGGGCATTTTATGGCCGAATGCCCAGAGAAGCAACCATCTTCAGATGATGAGCATGTTGTGCTGCCTATGGAAGACATAGTGCTTGATGCTCCGTCACAGGAGGCAACCCAGCCATCTAATGTTTTGGATAAAGGTAAACAACAGGTTTCGGGGTTGGATTCCCGTAGCAATGACTGGCTAGAGGCACGTCCCAAAAAAGATAAAAAGTTTAATGCTGGCCTAGTGGATACTGGGCCTAATGTTTCACACGATTCCATGCGCACGTATATGCGCAGGAAAGAAATGTTGTCTTCACAGCATGCTGCGCATACTATGGTTTCTTCTGCTCCTCGTAATCAGTCTACTAGGAAAGTATGTACAGACGGTCCAAAGGGCCCACCCACTAAGTTGGCGTTTGATACTAGAGATAATGTGATTACACCCTGGGATTGTCGTTATCCCCGTTCCATCCCCAAGACAGTGGATATTCCGTCTGGAGCTCTTTTGCCGTGTTAGCTGATTTTCTAGATGAGGGTGTCCTTGACATTCTAGCAGAAAAGGTTAAATCGAGGCAAGCGGTGCCTCGTTCTTGATTTTCTTTTTGAATACATATGAAGATAGCAACGTGGAATGTGCGAGGCATTTGTTCTCGCCATAAGCAACATGCCATGTGGACTGTATTGCATGAGAATTAGTGGGATGTCTTGTGTGCGGTTGAGCACAAGAGTCACAGTGAAGCAAGAAAAGTTGTGGATTGCCATGGGTTTCGCTTGTTTTATGCAGGGACAAATGCCAGGCATTATTTTGGTGTGCTTATGATTGTACATGAGAAATATCAGCTTGCTCTTATTAAAAATGATGTACATGGCCGCTTTGTGGTTATTGAAGTTTTATTTGAAGGAGAGATCTTATGGTTGCTGGGTCTCTATGCTCCGAATGACCCTTTATCCCGCCGGGATCTTTGGAATACTTTGCAGACCTCCTTGTCACTTGGTAGAAGGGGTTTTTTGATGGGGGATTTTAATATGTGTGTTGATTCTTCACAGTCCACTTCAGGGCATTCGGTGATGGATGCTGCGGAAAGTCGGGTGTGGAATGCCTTTGTTCTTGCGGTACTTAAGCAAGATCTATGGTCTTGGCTACACCCTTCTTCTACAGGGTTGACTTTCCATTCGGCGCAGTATGTAACTACATGGTCGCAGTTGGACCGAATGTACATCATGCAGGATGATGATTTTCTTCCTGAGATGCTGGAAATGAAAGTCTTGCAGCAATATGCCTTGTTAGGGATCATTTCCCTCTCCAGCTTGAGATACTTGCACAACCCATTGCACCTTTTATGCAATTGCTGGATAGACTCCCTTTACGTTTCAACTCGTCTTATTTGAAGCATTCAATCTTTCAGGGCTATATGTAGCAATTGATTGATAGATTTTTATTGGACTTCGCCTCTGAGGGCACGACTTTCTTTGAACGATTGCTCTCTAATGTGCAGCGGGTTGCTCGGCAGTATGGGATCCATCATGCCTCTCTTTGTCGGCGGCATCGACACGCAGCGGAGGACTTACGGGCTTTGGTTCGTTCTCTGCTGGTGGACACCCCAGATGATGAATTTCTGTTGTCACTGGCAATGCCTTTGGTGGATCTTATTAAAGAGTTTCAGTTGAAATCTTATCAGCAGGCCAAATTGCAAAATTTGACTGAGCATTTGCAAGATAGTGTTTGTCAGACTCATAAGTTCTTTCGCGCTTTGCATGTTTCTCTTGCTTGAGAAAATATGACTAGACTCCAAGATTCAGACGGTCGAATGGTCACTGATCCGCAAACCATTGTCAATATGTGCAGGAATTATTTTCTAGATCTTCTTGGTTCTTCTGCGTCACCTTCTGACCAGGTTACGCATGCACGCTCAGTCTTCTATGATCTGGTCCGCCATCAGGTTCCACTTGATATGCAAACTACTTTGGAGGCAGATATTTGTGAGGAGGAGGTTATGGATGTTTTGTTACGCCTGCCTAAGGATAAAAGTCCCGGTTGGGATGGTCTCACCAATGAATTCTTTGAGAGTTCTGCTACCCAACTAGTGAAGCCATTGACGGCTATGTTTCAGCAGGTTTGGGAAACAGGGTTCATGCCTTCCTCATGGAAAGGTCTTATCAAACTACTTCCAAAGGTTTCTTCGCCGTCGATGTTGCAACATTGGAGACCAATTTCTTTGATGGGTTCGATGTATAAAATCTTTTCCAAAGTGCTGGCGAATCGGCTCCACAAGCATCTTCCAGCTATTGTGCATCCTCTTCAATATGGTTTTATTAAGGGCCGCAACATTCTGCATAATATCTTAAATGTGCAAATGGCTATTGACTATGCAAGGCACTCTAGTCAGGAAGTGGTATTGATTCAATTGGATCTGGTAAAGGCTTTTGACTATTTAGACTGGTCTTTCATTGCAGAACTTATGTCTACTATGGGTTTTGGTACTCGGATGTCCCGCTTGATCTACACCATTAGTGCTGCGGCTTCTTCGCGAGTTATGCTTAATGGTGGTGTTACAGAGCCATTTGTCCTTGCACGCTCTGTGAGATAGGGTTGCCCTTTGAGTCCTCTCTTCTTTGCCCTGGCGACTCATCCGGTTCTTTCAATGTTATCTTCAGTGGCAGCTTCTACTCAGCTGGCCGGATTGTCTCTTCCTTTGGGACAACACTTCATTAGCCAATCTTTGGCTGATGATAGCTTTATGATTTTGCGTGCGGACAAGGACAACATTCGCAAGGCATTAGATGTTTGGACGCTCTTTGGTCATGCTTCTGGTCTTTGTATCAATGCTTTCAAATCAGCCATTCTTAGTTGCACGGAGTTTGATTTATAGTCATTGGGCTGGCAGGGACAGGTTGTTCCCCGTGGTTCCATTGTCAGGCATCTTGGGTACCCTTTGGATGTTGATGTTCGACCAAAGCAACTACTAGAGTGGATTTCATAGAAACTGGCAGCTAAGTTTATGTATTGGAAGTCGCAAGCGTGGCCCTTCCAAGTTCGCCTCAAAGTGGCTCAGACAATTATGCTACCAATGCTCCCATATTTCTTGCCATTGTTGCCTTGGACTCCTACTACTTTGAATGCTCTTACTCGGCCCATTCGTTTCATGGTATGGAAGAAGGATTCATTGCATGCAGGTATTTCGTGGATTTCGTGGTCACATACATGTAACCCCAAATGCCTAGGTGGTGGAGCTATTTTGGATGCCGAAACGCATATGGTGGCACTTCGTTGGTCTCTTTTTCGTGCCATGTGTGTGGATCATCACCCCTGGGTTGTTATAGCCCGTTATTTTTTGGAGTGCCGTGGGCTTCTGCATGGTAATACACAAATTCGGAGCTCTTGGTGGCATGTTCTTAATGCGGACTCTCGGTTTTCCAGTCCTTCCTCATCCCTGTTAGTTCATTTGGTTGGCTCCTGGAAAGTGGTGCTCCAAAAGGTGCGTTGGCATCCAGCAGAGGACCGCTTGCATACTAACTCTTTTCAATTGGAATTGTTGGCAGAGTCGAGATTACTTTCATGGGAAGACAAACATGAGCTCAGACCAAAATTTAACCACATGGCCCATTTGGGCGTGACTTCAGTTGTTGGAGATGCCACCCTTGCCAGTCGTAATGTCTTCATTTCGTTTCGTATTGCCAGGAGACTTTTCAGAATTCCTCGTGGATACCGTGATTTATGGGAACAGCTTTTGTTAGTGCTCTAGAGTAGGCAACCCTTTCCTGCCCTTGTTGTGGATCGTCCTTGGCAAGACTGGGACCTTGCAGGGCAGTTGAGTTTGGAAAAGGCCTCAGCTAACCAGGTGTACCATCTTCTGATTAAAGATCATCGATGGCTGGTTGCAAAAGCTAATACTGTATGGGGATTGTGGAAATCTCAGTCACGGTGGAAGGCACCTGTGATGGAGGGCTGGTTGAATAAGATGCAAGGTCTTTCTTTGGAGGGTGATGATTGGTGGTCTTCCTCTTGCCTCGGCCCTTTCCAAGCATTGAATCTCTAACGGCAATTGTTTCTTTTGCGCCACTATTGTGGAATCGGCCCATCATCGGTTTATTTCTTGCCCTCTCGCTAAGAATATCTGGTCGCTCTTGTCACAGGTTTGGCGAGCTGTGGTGGCTTTCTCACTAAGCCCTTTCGATTGGGTTTTTATGCGCCCAAAATACCCCACACTGGCACAGGTGCATATGAAGATCTTATTCCACTTTTTTAGATACTGGGGATGTTGGCACAATGGGACTACTCGGAATGCCTTTCTCATTCGGCACTCGGACTTGCTCCCTTGGGAGGACTTACTTCCTTGGCATATGGCAATTTCCTTTGCGTCTTTGCCATGACTTGTGTAACTCTTTTGTGGTTTCGTACTGAGATTTTACACACGTTGGCTTAGAGCCACCGTGTATCTTGTAATCATGTACACTTGTACCTTTTTTCGTAATTAATACAATTACATTTTACGGAGAGAGAGAGAGAGAGAGAGAGAGAGAGAGAGAGAGAGAGAGAGAGAGAGAGAGAGAGAGAGAGGGAGGGAGGGAGGAGAAAAGGACACGTAGCGATGGTGCCCCTACTTCGTGCCGCCCTGCCATCGCCTGGTTTGGCGCGCCCTGCTGTCGCCTCGATCTGCGTTGTTGCAGCCTGAAGACCTGCCTGTCGTCACCCCCCGTTCGCGTCAGCACCGTCGTCGCCTCTGCTCGTCTGTCGTTCGCGTTTTGTCAACATCGTCGACGCCTGCATCTCCGCCTGTTTTTGCCATTCGCGTCTGCTCCCTGCGCTGCCAGCGGAATCCCTAGCGCCCTCTTTCTGACGCCCTGCTCTTGGAGCCGTCAGGAGCAGACGCCCTGGTCCTGGAGCCGCCAGCGCGTCCTGCTCTTGGCGCCCTGTCCACGGCCAGACGCCCTGTCCCTGACGCCCTGTCCACGGTCGCCTGCCACTGACGCCCTGTCCCCGGACGCTGCTGACGGATCCCTGCCCGGCACCCCAGACTGTCCCGTCTTGCCGTGGAGACCGCCAGGCCTTTGTTTCGCTCTTCTGCCCCTGCACGGTGACAGGTAAACCTCCGTTTTCATTAGCTGTCCTTGCAGAGTACACCCCTGGACAACGCCTCTGTACAGAAAAGAGGGAGAGCAAGAGAGCCGGCAAGAGAGAGGGCCAGTCCTCCTTCGAGATCAAATCATCATATACGATGGCTGGTTTGGATCTGGATTTCCTAGATCAAACAGTGGCAGCACTTGGCCCAGATTTTGATGCTGAGGAACCTGAGGATATGGCTCCGTGCAACGAAGAGATGCCCCCTGGTCCCGACATCCAGCCTGCGGGTAAACGTACCAAGCATACTTCGGAAGAGATAGGTGTTTCTCAGGATCGGTCCTATGCTCAGGTTGCTTCGGATTTTGTGGACTCTCAGGAAGTGGATTGGGAGCATTTGCTGGAATTTGCAAACACTTTGCTTGGCGACTATGTTCAACATAATCAGGAAGTCTTTTCTGACTCTGCACCTGACGATGTTCTGGACGCTACCGTGGATCCAAAAACTGTCCTACGCTCCTTTTCGGTATTTTATGATTGCGCTATGATACTCTTCTTCACTGGTCGAATCCCGTTGCTTTCTCGTATTCTCCAATGGTTGCACAGTGTGCTACAAGGGGAATGTGCTGAAGAGATTTTTGTTGGCTCCCGGGGCTTTTTTGAGGTCCTGTTGAAATCGGAGACGCACCGTGCTGCTCTCCTGTCTAAACTGCCTTTGTTTTTTGAACGCCGGTTGGTTCATGTGGTTCCATGGCGTCCAATGGCAGATTTTCAGCATCTGCTACAACGTGAATGCCCTGTGTGGGTAGAGGTGGAAAATTGTCTGGCTGTTTATTGGCCACTATTGAAGGATGCTATGGCCGCTGTGGGCACTGTTCTGGTCCCTCCCAGTCTCAGGGCTGTGAATCGCAACCGCTTGTGTATGCTATGGGACACTGCAAGAAAAAGGCCTGCCTGGTTACGCCTCAATTGCTCTGGCATGCACCCGTTACACTTTCGTTTGAAATGGGGCAATTTTGCAAGGCATTGCTTTTCCTGTGGACAGTTGGGGCATTTGATGGCCGAATGCCCGGAACAGCAACACACTTCCGATGTTGGCCATGCTGCGCCGCCCATGGAAGATATGGTGTGTGATGCCCCGTTGCTGGATGCTACCCATCAGCCCCAAGCTCTGGCCAAAGGTAAACAACAGGTTTCGGGTCTGGATTCCAGTGCCACTAATTGGGTTGAAGTACGTGCAAAAAAAGGCAACAGGGTTGTTGCTGGCATGGAGAACACTGTGCCTACTACCTCACAAGATTCCATGCATACATATATGCGCAGGAAGGAAATGTTGTCTTCCGAGCGCTCTGCTCCTGCTATGGTTTCCTCTGCCCCCCTTCATCAGCTTGCCAGGAAAATGTATTCGGATCGTCCAAAGGGTCCCCCTGCTAAGCTGGCATTTGATACCAGAGGTAATGTCATTACCCCGTGGGACCGTCGTTATCCCCGTTCCACCCCCAAGCCAGCAGATATGCCGTCTACTTCCAAATCTGGTCCTCAGAACTCTTTTGCGGTGTTGGCGGATTTCTTGGACGAGGGAGTCCTGGACATTCTCGCTGACAAAGTCAAATCGAGGCAAGTTGTGCCTCGTACCTGATTTTGTTTTGAATACTCATGAAAATAGCCACGTGGAATGTGCGAGGAATTTGTTCTCGCCACAAGCAACATGCCATGTGGACTGTATTGCATGAAAATCAGTGGGATGTCCTGTGCGCTGTTGAGCACAAGAGTCACGGTGAAGCCGGAAAAGTGGTAGATTGCCATGGCTTTCAATTGTTTTATGCAGGGACACATGCCATGCATTATTCGGGTGTGCTCATGATTATCCATGACAAATATCAGTCTGTTCTTATTAAAAATGATGTTCATGGCCGTTTTTTGGTGATTGAAATTATATTCGAAGGGGAAATCTTATGGCTACTTGGCCTCTATGCTCCGAATGATTCCTTATCTCGTCGGGCGCTTTGGCAGACTTTACAGACCTCCTTGTCACTTGGCAGACGGGGCTTCTTCATGGGGGATTTCAATATGTGTGTTGATTCTTCCCAGTCCACATCGGAGCATTCGGTGATGGATGCGCCGGAAAGTCGTATGTGGCATGCGTTGGCTCTTGCTGTTCTTAAGCAAGACCTCTGGTCCTGGCTACACCCGTCTTCTACAGGGTTTACTTTCCATTTTGCCCAGTATGCAACAACGTGGTCGCGATTGGACCGTATATATATCATGCAGAATGATGATTTTCTTCCCGAGCTGCTCGAAATAAAAGTGCTGCAGCAATATGCCTTGTCGGACCATTTCCCTCTGCAGCTTGAGCTGCTTGCACAACCCATTGCACCTTTCAAGCAATTTCTGGAGAGACTCCCTTTGCGTTTCAATTCGTCTTAACTGAAGCATGCAATCTTTCAGGGCTATATGCAGCAATTGATTGACAGATTCCTCTTGGACTTCTCTTCTCAGGGCACTGCGTCATTTGAAAGATTGCTCTCTAATGTCCAGCGGGTTGCTCGGCAGTATGGGATCTATCATGCCTCTCTTTGTCGGTAGCGTCGCAAGGCAGCCGAGGACATGCTGGCTTTGGTTCGTTCTCTGCTGGTGGACACTCCGGATGATGCATTTCTGCTCGCACTAGCCATGCGAGTGGCCGATCTTATTAAAGAATTCCACTTGAAATCATATCAGCAGGCCAAACTGCAACATCTGACAGAAACTTTGCAAGATAGTGCATGTCAGACCCATAAGCTCTTTCGAGCTCTCCATGCCTCTCCTGCTAGGGAGAATATGACCAGACTCGAGGATGCAGAAGGCCACCTTATCCTGGATCCGCAGACTATTGTGCATATGTGCAGGAATTATTTCCGTGACCTTCTCGGCTCCACTTCTCCACCTTCAGACCAAATCACTCAGGCCGGTTCGGGTTTTTATGACCTGGTCCGCAATCAGCTTCCGCAGGACATGCAAGCTACTATGGAGTCTGATATTTGTGAGGCAGAGGTTATGGACGTCTTGTTACACTTGCCCAAGGATAAAAGTCCGGGTTGGGATGGTCTCACCAATGAGTTCTTTGAAGCTTTTGCTACCCAACTGGCGAAACCATTGCAGGCTTTGTTTCAGCAGGTGTGGCAAACGGGGATCATGCCTTCCTCATGGAAAGAAGGCCTTATTAAACTGCTTCCAAAAGTTCCTTCGCCATCTAAGTTGACACAGTGGCGCCCCATTTCTTTGATGGGTTCAATGTACAAAATCTTTTCCAAAGTAATGGCGAATCGGCTTCATAAGCATCTCCCGGCCATTGTGCACCCTCTACAGTATGGTTTCATTAAGGGCCGAAATATTCTGCACAATGTATTGAATGCTCAACTGGCTATTGATTATGCAAGGCATTCTAATCAGGAGGTAGTACTGATTCAACTGGACCTGGAAAAGGCTTTTGACTATCTGGATTGGTCTTTCGTTGCTGAACTTATGTCTGCTATGGGCTTTGGTCCCCGGATCGTCTAATCTACACCATTAGCGCTGCAGCGTCTTCGCGAGTCATGCTGAACGGAGGTGTTACTGAGCCATTTGTACTTGCCCGCTCTGTCAGACAAGGATGCCCTTTGAGCCCTCTATTCTTTGCCCTTGCGACACATCCAGTTCTTTCCATGTTATCCCATATGGCAGCCTCTTCTCAGTTGGCCGGTCTGTCACTTCCTACAGGACAGCACTTCATTAGCCAATCCCTGGCGGATGATACTTTTATGATTTTGCGTGCGGACAAGGACAACCTTCGATGAGCATTGGATGTTTGGGGCATCTTTGGTTAGGCATCCGGCCTTTGTATCAATGCGCTCAAATCAGCCATTCTCAGCTGCACGGAGGCGGACTTGCAGTCCTTGGATTGGCAGGGTCTGGTTGTTCCTCATGGCTCCATTGTCAGGCACCTTGGGTATCCTTTGGGTATTGACGTTCCACCAAAGCAGCTTCTGCAGTGAATTTCTCAGAAAATGGTGGCTAAGTTTATGTATTGGAAATCTCAAGCCTGGCCCTTCCATATTCGCCTCAAAGTGGCCCAGACAATTATGTTGCCAATGCTGACATATTTTTTGCCATTGTTGCCCTGGACTACTACGACTCTGAATGCTCTTACTCAGTCTATTCGCTTCATGCTATGGAGGAAGGACTCATTGCATGCAGGTATTTTCTGGATCTCTTGGTCGCATGCGTGCACCCCCAAACGCATGGGTGGCGGAGCTATTTTGGATGCCCAAACTCACATGCAGGCACTCCGTTGGTCTCTTTTCCGCGCTATGTGCTCGGATCATCATCCATGGGTCGATATAGCCCGTTATTTCCTTGAGAGCCATGGGCTTTTACATGGCAATACCCAAATCCGGAGTTCTTGGTGGCATGTTCTTAATGCTGATTCGCGGTTCTCCAGTTCTTCTTCGTCACTGCTTACTCATTTGGTATGTTCCTGGAAACGGGTCCTCCAGAAGGCTCAGTGGCATCCAGCGGAGGATCGCTTGGCTACTAACTCTTTTCAATTGGAATTGCTCGCAGTCTCGCGTTTACTTGCATGGGAAGGTAAACATGAGCTTAGGCCACAATTCAACCGGATGGCCCGTTTGGGCTTGTCTTCAGTCGCGGATGCCACCCTTGCCAGTCGCAATGTGCTTATATCTTTTCGTACAGCTAGAAGGCTTTTCAGGATCCCTCGGGGATAATGGCCTTTATGGGATCAGCTTTTGCGGATGCTCCAGAGCAGACAACCCTTTCTTGCCCTGGCTTCAGATCATCCCTGGCAGGATTGGGACCTACAAGGCCGGCTGACTTTAAGCAAAGCTTCTGCTAACCAAGTTTATCATATTCTGATTAAAGATCATCAATGGCTAGCTACCAAAGCGAATGCTTTATGGGGATTACGTAAATCCCGGTCATGGTGGAGGGCAACGGTGATGGAGGGCTGGTTGAACAAGACACCCTTCAAATGTAAAGTCTTTCTTTGGAGAGTGATGTTTGGTGGTCTTCCGCTTGCGTCGGCTCTTTCCAAGCGCCGAATCTCCAATGGCAACTGTTTCTTTTGCACCACTGCTGTGGAATCAGCCCGCCACCGATTTATTTATTGCCCCATCGCAAAGAAAGTCTGGTTATTTTTGTCGGCTGTTTGGCAAGGAGTGGTTGGATTCACCCTGCGCCCCTTTGATTGGGTTTTCGGACAGCGCAAATTCCCCACTCCTGCACAGCCACATATGAAGCTCATGTATCATTTTCTTCGATGTTGGGGCTGTTGGCATAACTGGACCATTAGGAATGCTTTTCTTTTTGACTCCGCCTATAATGTTCAACGGCAAATTGCGAGGCTTAAGGGCCTCTTGTATTGGCAGTTGGATCTTCTCCAGCATTCTGATTTGCTCTATAGGGAGGACTTACGTCCTTGGCATATGGCAATTTCATTTGCATCCTTGCCATAACATTGTAACTTGTAGTACTTAGAACCTTTTCACAAGATGGCTTAGATTGCCGTCATGTATCTTGTAATCAAGTCATCTTGTATTTTTTTCGTAATTAATACAATTACCTTTTACGAAAGAGAGAGAGAGAGAGAGAGAGAGAGAGAGAGAGAGAGAGAGAGAGAGAGAGAGAGAGAGAGAGAGAGAGAGAGAGAGAGAGAGAGAGAGATACCTTTTTTGGTCACTTCACAGCAGGCTGCGCGTCCTACGGCCCCGTCTGCCCCCCGTAATCAGTCTCCAAGGAGAGTCTATACTGACGGCCCCAAAGGCCCACCTGCTAAGCTGGCGTTTGATGCCAAAGGTAATGTTATTACACCCTGGGATCGGCGTTATCCCCGCCCCTCTCCCAAGGCAGTGGATTTCCCTTCTACCTCTAAAGCAGGTCGCCGGAATTCGTTTGCAGTATTGGCTGATTTTCTGGATGAGGGTGTCCTGGATGCTCTCGCGGAAAAGGTGAAATCGAGGCAGCAGGCGCCTCGTTCCTGACTTCCTTCTTTGAGGATACATGAAGATAGCCACGTGGAATGTGCGAGGCATTTGCTCTCGCCATAAGCAACATGCCATGTGGACCGTCTTGCATGAGAACCAGTGGGATGTATTGTGTGCAGTTGAGCACAAAAGTCACGGTGAAGCAGGAAAAGTTGTGGATTGTCATGGATTCCGTCTCTTTTATGCAGGGACCCATGCTACGCACTATTCGGGTGTGGTGATGATAGTCCATGAGAAATATCAGCCTGTCCTTGTTAAAAATGATGTGCAGGGCCGCTTTCCGGTAATCGAAGTCTTATTTGAAGGAGAGATTTTATGGTTGTTGGGCCTCTATGCTCCGAATGATCCCGCATCCCGACGGGATCTTTGGTCCACTTTGCAGGGCTCCATGTCACTTGGCCGAAGGGGATTTTTGATGGGAGATTTCAATATGTGTGTTGACTCTTCTCAGTCCACTTCAGGGCATTCGGTAATGGATATGTCGGAAAGCTGGGTGTGGAGTTCCTTTGCTTTGCACGTACTCAAGCAAGATCTTTGGTCGTGGCTTCACCCTTCTTTTTCGGGGTTTACTTTTCATTCCGCACAATGTGCAACTACCTGGTCGCGGCTGGACAGAATGTATATCATGCAGGGGGATGATTTTCTTCCCGAGATGCTGGAAATGAAGGTCTTGCAGCAATATGTGTTGTCGGACCATTTCCCCCTCCAGCTTGAGATGCGGGCACAATCTATTGTACCTTTTGTGCAATTGCTGGATAGGCTCCCTTTACGTTTCAACTCCTCTTGTTTGAAGCATTCAATTTTTCAGGGCTATATGCAGCAGTTGATTGAGAGATTCTTATTGGACTTCGCCTCTGAGGGATTGCCTTCATTTGCACAGCTGCTTTCTAATGTGCAGCGGGTTGCTCGGCAGTACGGGATCCATCATGCCTCGCTTTGTCGCCGACGTCGACATGCAGCAGAGGACTTACTGGCTTTGGTCCGTTCCTTGCTCCTGGATTCCCCAGATGATGATTTTCTGCTGTCACTGGAGAGGCGTTTGGCCCATCTTATTCAAGTGTTTCAGTTGAAATCTTATCAGCAGGCCAAGCTGTATAACTTGACTGACACATTGCAAGATGGTGCCTGCTAGTCTCGTAAGTTCTTTCGCGCCTTGCATGCGTCTCCGGCTCTCGAAAATATGACCATACTCCAGGATTCGAAAGGTCGCATGATCACTGATCCGTAGACCATTGTCACTATGTGCAGAAATTATTTTATGGAACTTCTTGGTTCTTCTCCCTCGCCTTCTAGCCAGGTTACGCATGCCTGCTCGGTCTTCTATCATCTGGTCCGCCAGCAGGTTCCAGTTGAGATGCAAGCCACTTTGGAGGCGGATATTTGCGAGGAGGAGGTTATGGATGTTTTGTTGCACCTGTCGAAGGATAAAAGTCCTGGCTGGGATGGTCTCACTAATGAAATCTTTCAGACCTCGGCTACGCAGTTGGTGAAGCCATTGGTGGTCATGTTTCAGCAGGTTTGGGAAACAGGGGTCATGCCCTCCTCATGGAAAGAAGGCCTTACCAAACTAATTCCAAAGGTCCCTTCGCCGTCAAAGCTGCAACACTGGAGACCAATCTCTTTGATGGGCTCCATGTATAAAATCTACTCCAAAGTGCTGGCGAATCGGCTACACAAGCAGCTTCCAGCTATTGTGCATCCTCTCCAATATGGTTTCATTAAGGGCCGCAACATTCTGCATAATATCTTAAATGTGCAAATGGCTATTGACTATGCGCGGCACTCCGGTCAGGAAGTGGTATTGACTCAATTGGACTTGGAAAAGGCGTTTGATTATGTGGACTGGTCTTTCATTGCAGATCTCTTGTCTGCTATGGGCTTTGGTACCCAGATGTCCCGATTGATCTACACCATTAGTGCTGCGGCTTCTTCAAGAGTTATGCTCAATGGTGGGGTTACAGAGCCATTTGTCCTTGCACGCTCGGTTAGACAGGGTTGCCCTTTGAGTCCTCTCTTCTTTGCCCTGGCGACTCACCCGGTCCTTTCAATGTTATCCTCCATGGCAGCCTCTGGTCAGCTGGCAGGGCTGTCTCTCCCTTTGGGTTAGCACTTCGTTAGCCAATCTTTGGCTGATGATACCTTTATGATTTTGCAGGCGGACAGGGACAACATTCGAAGGGCATTAGATGTTTGGACACTCTTTGGTCAGGCCTCTGGTCTTCGCATCAATGCCTTTAAGTCAGCCATTCTCAGTTGTACGGAGCTTGATTTACAATCATTAGGCTGGCAAGGCCAGGTGGTTTCCCGTGGCTCCATTGTCAGGCATCTTGGATACCCATTGGGGGTGGATGTACGGTCAAAAGACCTGCTGGAGTGGATTTCACAAAAACTGGCGGCGAAGTTTATGTATTGGAAGTTGCAAGCGTGGCCATTCCATGTCCGCCTCAAAGTGGCCCAGACAATCATGCTACCAATGCTAACGTATTTCCTGCCTTTGTTGCCATGGACGCCTACTACTTTGAAGGCTCTCACTCATCCCATCCGTTTCATGCTATGGAAGAAGGATTCACTGCAGGCAGGCATTTCGTGGATTTCATGGTCACATACATGTACCCCTAAGCACATGGGTGGTGGAGCTATTTTGGATGCAAAAACTCATATGCTAGCTCTCCGTTGGTCCCTTTTTCGTGCCATGTGTGTGGATCATCACCCGTGGACCATCATAGCGTGTTATTTTCTTGAGGACAGCGGGCTCCGCCATGGTAACACACGGCTTCGGGCCTCCTGGTGGCATGTCCTTAATGCTGACTCTCGTTTTTACAGTCCCTCTTCCTCTTTGTTACTGCACTTGGTCGGCTCTTGGAAAGTGGTGCTCCAAAAGGCCCGTTCGCACCCAGTAGGGGACGGCTTGCAGACTAACTCCTTTCAGCTGGAACTGTTGGCAGTATCGAGACTCCTTTCATGGGAAGATAAACATCAGCTCAGACCAAGATTTAACCGCATGGCCCGTTTAGGTGTGACGTCGGTTGCGGATGCTACCCTTGCCACTCGCAATGTCCTCGTATCGTTTCGGACTGCTAGGCGACTCTTCAAGATCCCGCGCGGATACCGTGATTTATGGGAAAAGCTTTCGTCGGAGCTTCAGGGTAGGCAACCCTTTCCTGCCCTGGCTGTGGATCGCCCTTGGCAGGACTAGGACCTTGCAGGCCGGTTGAGTCTGGAAAAGGCCTCTACTAATCAGGTGTATCATCTTCTCATTCAAGATCACCAATGGCTGGGTGAGAAAGCTAATACGGTTTGGGGACTGCAGAAATCGCTGTCATGGTGGCAGACAACGCTGATGGAGGGCTGGCTGAATAAGACACCTTTCAAATGCAAGGTCTTTCTTTGGCGGGTGATGATTGGTGGTCTTCCTCTTGCCTCGGCCCTTGCCAAGCGTCGCATCTCGAATGGCAATTGTTTCTTCTGTACCACACCGGCGGAATCGGCCCGATATCGTTTTCTTTCTTGCCTGCTCGCCAAGAATATCCGGTCACTCTTGTCGCACATTTGGCGTGCGGTGGTGGGGTCCTCACTAACTCCTTTCGAGTGGGTTTTTGTGCACCCGAAGTATCCCTCACCGCCATAGTTGCATGTGAAGATCTTATTTCACTTTTTCAGATACTGGGGATGCTGGCACATTTGGACCACGCGCAATGCTTTCCTCTTTGATTCGGCCTCTAATGTACTGCGACATATTGCCAGGCTTAAAGGGCTCTTGCATTGGCAGCTAGATCTCATCCGACACTCCGACTTGCTCCCTCGGGAGGATTTGCATCCTTGGCATATGGCAATTGCCTCTGGGTCGTTGCCATGATTGGTGTAACCTTTTTAGTGCATTACTATGGGGATTCCCCACACGTTGGCCTAGGGCCCTCGTGTCTCTTGTAATCAGAAAAAAGAGAGAGAGAAAGAGTGAGAGAACCTCTTCACATGATGGCTTAGTGCCATCATGTATCTTGTAATCAAGTAATCTTGTTTTTTTTTCGTAATTAATACAATTACCTTTTACGAAAAAAAAAAAGAGAGTTACCTTTTACGGAGAGAGAGAGAGAGAGAGAGAGAGAGAGAGAGAGAGAGAGAGGGAGGGAGGGAGGGAGGAGAGAGAGAGAGAGAGAGAGAGAGAGAGAGAGAGAGAGAGAGAGAGAGAGAGAGATGGCTCCTGCCCTGCGTTCGTGTGCCCCGTGACTTGTTGCCCTGTTGTCGCCCTGCACCCTGCACGTCACCAGCCATCCTTGCGATTGCAATCCCCTCACCCTACTCCTGCACAGCGGGGGGTACCTTCTGCCCGCCTAACATGCAACCTTTCTTGGCGCCCAGCGACAGCGTTTTCGGCATACACAGTCAGTCACCAGCATCGCCAGTGTGCCCTATCTGAACTGTTGTTTGCCCTTTCTGCAGACACACAGAGAAAGAGACTCGCTGTGTAAGAAACCCAAATATAGAAGCAAGCGTCCTGTTAGGGCACGGGGACCAGTGATCAGCTCGACCTGCTGCATCCTTAGATTGAAGTAACAAATCTGCAGTAAGGCGCTTGTGAACACATCAGGGGGTATTTCAGGCTATCAGATCTGTATCTATGCTGCCCCAAGTGGAGCCGTGATCTAGCTCGCTACTGAACCAGTGAGCGACAAATTCTTCCTGCAGGCGGTGCGATCTTGCACAGGTCACCTGCAGGTTCATCACTAGTCAGTGCAGCAAAAGAGGGATTCGGAACATTCAGACCAGCATGAAGTGAACCTTCCACATTGTACACCAGCAAAAGGATAAACAGTAGTGGTTCAAAGGCGAAGAGGCCTGCTTATAGACTGATTGGTGGGCATAAAGCCTACATGCCTATGTGCAGATTGAATTGCAGACCTATGGAAAGACGACCTGCAAACCTGCGTGCTTAGAGAGAGAGAGAGAGAGAGAGAGAGAGAGAGAGAGAGAGAGAGAGAGAGAGAGAGAGAGAGAGAGAGAGAGAGAGAGAGAGAGAGGATCGCCTAGATCTGCGCGCCGCCTGGAGACCCATCTGACGACTGCCGCCTGACGACTTCTTCAGAGAAAAGACAGCAGTATGGCTGGCCTGGATATGGATTTTCTTGACCGGACGGTGGCAGCCCTTGGCCCTGATTCCGATGCAGAGGAGCCGGAAGATATGGTGCCATGCACGGAGGAGTTGCCGCCGAGTTCTGAACTGCCGCCCGCCGGCAAACACTCCAAGCATACGCCTGATGAGCCAATGAGTCCTTCGGAACGCTCCTATGCGCAAGTGGCCTCTGATCCTGTGGATTCGCAGGAAATTGACTGGGAGCATTTGCTCGACTTCGCCAATACTCTGCTCGGCGATTATGTCCAGCATAATACCGAATCTTTTTCTGTTGCGGGAACGGATGATGTGCTGGACGCCACGGTGGACCCCAAATCAGTCTTGCGATCCTTCTCGGTGTTTTATGATCGTGCAGTTATACTTTTCTTCACTGGCAGGATCCCAGTGCTTTCGCATATTCGCCAGTGGTTGCACCATCTATTGCAAGGGGAGTCTGTTGAGGAGATCTTCCTTGGACCTCGCGGCTTTTATGAGGTCCTGCTGAAATCGGAAACGCATCGCGCTGAGCTCCTGTCCAAGTTGCCGCTATTCTTTGATCGCCGCCTGGTCCATGTGGTGCCATGGCGCCCCATGGCTGACTTCCAGCGTCTGCTTCAACGCGAATGCCCGGTGTGGGTGGAGGTGGAAAATTGTCCGGCGGTCTATTGGCCCATGTTGAAGGATGCGATGGCAGTTGTGGGAACAGTGCTGGTTCCCCCAAGCCTCAGGGCGATGAACCGCAACCGTTTATGCATGCTATGGGACACGGCCGGGAAAAGGCCCGCGTGGCTTCGCCTCAATTATTCGGGCATGCATCCTTTGTATTTTCGCTTAAAATGGGGCAACTTTGCGGGCCACTGCTTTTCATGTGGTAAATTGGGGCATTTCATGGCCGAATGCCCTGAAAAGCAATCGTCTTCGGAGGATGCGCAGGTTGTGCTGCCCAAGGACGACATGGTGCTTGATGCCACGCCCCAGAAAGCCCTTCAGTCTCCTCATGTCATGGATAAAGGCAAACAACAGGTCCTGAGTATGGATTCCCGTCACACTGACTGGATTGAGGCACGTTCCAAAAAAGGGAAAAAGTTGGATGCAGGCCTGGCGGATCCTGGGCCTACCGCGCCCCAGGATTCCGTGCGCACGTATACGCGCCGGAAAGAAATGGCCACTTCACACCAAGCTGCGCGTCCTACGGCCCCGTCTGCCCCCCGTAATCAGTCTCCAAGGAGAGCCTATACCGATGGCCCCAAAGGCCCACCTGCCAAGCTGGCATTCGATGCCAAAGGAAATGTTATTACACCTTGGGATCGGCGTTATCCCCGCCCCTCTCCCAAGGCAGTGGATTTCCCTTCTACCTCCAAAGCAGGTCGCCAGAATTCTTTTGCAATATTGACTGATTTTTTGGATGAGGGTGTCCTGGATGCTCTCGCGGAAAAGGTGAAATTGAGGCAGCAGGCGCCTCGTTCCTGACTTCCTTCTTTGAGGATACATGAAGATAGCCACGTGGAATGTGCGAGGCATTTGCTCTCGCCATAAGCAACATGCCATGTGGACCGTCTTGCATGAGAACCAGTGGGATGTATTGTGTGCAGTTGAGCACAAAAGTCACGGTGAAGCAGGAAAAGTGATGGATTGTCATGGATTCCGTCTGTTTTATGCAGGGACCCATGCTACGCACTATTCGGGCGTGCTGATGATTGTCCATGAGAAATATCAGCCTGTCCTTGTTAAAAATGATGTCCAGGGCCGCTTTCTGGTGATCGAAGTCTTATTTGAAGGAGAGATTTTATGGCTGTTGGGCCTCTATGCTCCGAATGATCCCGCATCCCGACGGGATCTTTGGTCCACTTTGCAGGGCTCCATGTCACTCGGCCGAAGGGGGTTTTTGATGGGAGATTTCAATATGTGTGTTGACTCTTCTCAATCCACTTCAGGGCATTCGGTAATGGATACGCCGGAAAGCCGGGTGTGGAGTTCCTTTGCTTTGCACGTACTCAAGCAAGATCTTTGGTCGTGGCTTCACCCTTTTTTTTCAGGATTTACTTTTCATTCCGCACAATATGCAACTACCTGGTCGCGACTGGACAGAATGTATATCATGCAGGGGGATGATTTTCTTCCCGAGATGTTGGAAATGAGGGTCTTGCGGCAATATGCGTTGTCGGACCATTTCCCCCTCCAGCTTGAGATGCGGGCACACTCTATTGCACCTTTTGTGCAATTCCTGGATAGGCTCCCTTTACGTTTCAACTCCTCTTATTTGAAGCATTCAATTTTCCAGGGCTATATGCAGCAGCTGATTGAGAGGTTCTTATTGGACTTCGCCTCTGAGGGCTTGCCTTCATTTGCACGGCTACTCTCTAATGTGCAGCGGGTTGCTCGCCAGTATGGGATCCATCATGCCTCGCTTTGCCGCCGACGTCGACATGCAGCAGAAGACTTACTGGCTTTGGTCCGTTCCTTGCTCCTGGATTCCCCTGATGATGATTTTCTGCTGTCTCTGGAGAGGCGATTGGCCCATCTTATTCAAGTGTTTCAGTTGAAATCTTATCAACAGGCCAAGCTGCACAACTTGACGGACACATTGCAAGATAGCGCCTGCCAGTCTCATAAGTTCTTTCGCGCCTTGCATGCGTCTCCGGCTCGCGAAAATATGACCAGACTCCAGGATTCGGAAGGTCGCTTGGTCACGGATCCGCAGACCATTGTCACTATGTGCAGAAACTATTTTATGGAACTTCTTGGTTCCTCTTCCTCGCCTTCTAGCCAGGTTACACATGCCCGCTCGGTCTTCTATCATCTGGTCCGCCAGCAGGTTCCAGTTGATATGCAAGCCGCTTTGGAGACGGATATTTGCGAGGAAGAGGTTATGGACATTTTGTTGCACCTGCCGAATGATAAAAGTCCTGGCTGGGATGGTCTCACTAATGAATTCTTTCAGACCTCGGCCACGCAGTTGGTGAAGCCATTGGTGGCCATGTTTCAGCAGGTGTGGGAAACGGGGGTCATGCCCTCCTCATGGAAAGAAGGCCTTATCAATCTAATTCCAAAGGTCCCTTCGCCGTCAACGTTGCAACACTGGAGACCAATCTCTTTGATGGGCTCCATGTATAAAATCTACTCCAAAGTGCTGGCGAATCGGCTTCACAAGCACCTTCCAGCTATTGTGCATCCTCTCCAATATGGTTTCATTAAGGGCCGCAACATTCTGCATAATATCTTAAATGTGCAAATGGCTATTGACTATGCGCGGCACTCCGGTCAGGAAGTGGTATTGATCCAATTGGACTTGGAAAAGGCGTTTGATTATGTGGACTGGTCTTTCATTGCAGACCTCATGTCGGCTATGGGCTTTGGTACCCGAATGTCCCGATTGATCTACACCATTAGTGCTGAGGCTTCCTCCAGAGTTATGCTTAATGGTGGAGTTACAGAGCCATTTGTCCTTGCACGCTCGGTCAGACAGGGTTGTCCTTTGAGCCCTCTCTTCTTTGCCCTGGCGACTCACCCGGTCCTTTCAATGTTATCCTCCATGGCAGCCTCTGCTCAGCTGGTCGGGCTGTCTCTTCCGTTGGGTCAGCACTTCGTTAGCCAATCCTTGGCTGATGACACCTTTATGATTTTGCAGGCAGACAGGGACAACATTCGAAGGGCATTAGATGTTTGGACACTCTTTAGTCAGGCCTCTGGGCTTCGCATCAATGCCCTTAAGTCAGCCATTCTCAGTTGTACGGAGCCTGATTTACAGTCCTTAGGCTGGCAAGGCCAGGTGGTTTCCCGTGGCTCCATTGTCAGGCATCTTGGATACCCATTGGGGGTGGATGTACGGCCAAAAGACCTGCTGGAGTGGATTTCACAAAAACTGGCGGCGAAGTTTATGTATTGGAAGTCGCAAGCGTGGCCATTCCATGTCCGCCTCAAAGTGGCCCAAACAATCATGCTTCCAATGCTAACGTATTTCCTGCCTTTGTTGCCATGGACGCCTACTACTTTGAAGGCCCTCACTCATCCCATCCGTTTCATGCTGTGGAAGAAGGATTCACTGCAGGCCGGCATTTCCTGGATTTCATGGTCACACGCATGCACCCCTAAGCGCATGGGTGGAGGAGCTATTTTGGATGCACACACTCATATGTTAGCTCTCCGTTGGTCCCTTTTTCGTGCCATGTGTGTGGATCATCACCCATGGACCATCATAGCCCGTTATTTTCTTGAGGACAGCGGGCTCCGCCATGGCAACACACGGCTTCGGGCCTCCTGGTGGCATGTCCTTAATGCTGACTCTCGTGTTTCCAGTCGCTCTTCCTCTTTGTTACTGCACTTGGTCGGCTCTTGGAAAGTGGTGCTCCAAAAGGCCCGTTGGCACCCAGTAGGGGACCGCTTGCAGACTAACTCCTTTCAGTTGGAATTGTTGGCAGTATCCAGACTCCTTTCATGGGAAGATAAACATCAACTCAGACCAAGATTTAATCGCATGGCCCGTTTAGGTGTGACGTCGGTTGCGGATGCTACCCTTGCCACTCGCAATGTCCTCGTATCGTTTCGGACTGCTCGGCGACTATTCAAGATCCCGCGTGGATACCGTGATTTATGGGAGCAGCTTTCGTCGGAGCTTCAGGGTCGGCAACCCTTTCCTGCCTTGACTGTGGATCGCCCTTGGCAGGACTGGGATCTTGCAGGCCGCCTGAGTCTGGAAAAGGCCTCTACTAATCAGGTGTATCATCTTCTTGTTCAAGATCACCAATGGCTGGGAGAGAAAGCTAATACTATTTGGGGACTGCGGAAATCGCTGTCATGGTGGCAGAAAACGCTGATGGAGGGCTGGCTAAATAAGACACCTTTCAAATGCAAGGTTTTTCTTTGGCGGGTGATGATTGGTGGTCTTCCTCTGGCCTCGGCCCTTGCCAAGCGTCGCATCTCGAATGGCAATTGTTTCTTCTGTACCACACCGGCGGAATCGGCCCGACATCGTTTTCTCTCTTGCCCACTCGCCAAGAATATCTGGTCACTCTTGTCGCACATTTGGCGCGCGGTGGTGGGTCCTCGCTAACTCCTTTCGACTGGGTTTTTGTGCGCCCGAAGTATCCCGCACCGCCACAGTTGCATGAGAAGATCTTATTTCACTTTTTCAGATATTGGGGATGCTGGCACATTTGGACCACGCGCAATGCTTTCCTCTTTGATTCAGCCTCTAATGTACCCCGACATATTGCCAGGCTTAAAGGGCTCTTGCATTGGCAGCTAGATATCATCCGACACTCCGACTTGCTCCCTCGGGAGGATTTGCATCCGTGGCATATGGCAATTGCCTCTGGGTCGTTGCCATGATTGGTGTAACCTTTTTAGTGCATTACTACGCGGCTTCCCCACACGTTGGCCTAGGGCCCTCGTGTATCTTGTAATCAGAAAAAAGAGAGAGAGAGAGAAAGAGAAAACCTCTTCACATGATGGCTTTGTGTCATCATGTATCTTGTAATCCAGTAATCTTGTATTTTTTTCGTAATTAATACAATTACCTTTTACGAAAAAGAGAGAGAGAGAGAGAGAGAGAGAGAGAGAGAGAGAGAGAGAGAGAGAGGGAGAGAGAGAGAGAGAGAGAGAGAGAGAGAGAGAGAGAGGGAGAGAGAGAGAGAGAGAGAGAGAGAGAGAAGAGCGAGAGAGAGCGATGGCGGATCGTGGTCGTTGCCGTCTTCCCTTCGTCGGGTGAGCTCGTCTGTCGCCCTTCTGTCACGTGGCCCCGCGTCTCTGCCGTCTCGCCCCTGAGTGTCGCCCTGTTTCGTCCCGCCCTGTCGACTGCCTGTCGTGCCACCACGTCTGCAGCTGCCCCGTCTCCTTGTCGTCGCCTGCAACCGCCGTCTTGTCGTCACCCGCAGGCTCGTCGCCTGCATCTGGCGGCCCGTCAGCTACGCCTCCAGCCTTGCTGTCGCCCGCTTGAACTGTGGGCTCTGCGCTTGGTTCACGCTCGTCCGCCTTGTGCGTCAGGGCTTCTGCCCACGCCTGATGTCCGCCCTCGCCTGTCGGACGCTACCCTCGCTTGTCGGACGCTGCCCTCGCCAGTCAGCCGCCGTGGTGGCCGCCCCAGGTAATACATCGTTTGTGGCAGTGTCTCGCAGGGCGCACTGATCTTTTCTTCCTCTCAGCGAGAGGCAGTATCCTCTGTTTGTGCTTGAGCTTGCGCCTCTGGGTTCTGCGACCTGCACACGGAGACAGTGCAGCCTTGCCTTTCCACAGACACCGAGAGAGAGAGAGAGAGAGAGAGAGAGAGAGAGAGAGAGAGAGAGAGAGAGAGAGAGAGAGAGAGAGAGAGAGAGAGAGAGAGAGAGAGAGAGAGAGAGAGAGAGAGAGAGAGAGAGAGAGAGGGAGGGAGGGAGGGAGGGAGGGAGGGAGGGAGGGAGGTAGGGAGAGAGAGAAGACAGTAGTATGGCTGGCCTGGATATGGATTTTCTAGACCGGACGGTGGCAGCCCTTGGCCCTGATTCCGATACAGAGGAGCCGGAGGATATGGTGCCGTGCACGGAGGAGATGCCTTTGGGTTTTGAACTGCCGCCTGCGGGCAAACGCTCCAAGCATACTTCTGACGAGCCAATGGGTCCTCAGGAACGTTCCTATGCACAGGTTGCCTCTGAACCTGTGGATTCGCAGGAGATTGGCTGGGAGCATTTGCTGGACTTTGCCAATACTCTGCTTGGCGATTATGTCCAGCATAATAATGAAACTTTTTCTGACGCGGGAACTAATGATGTGTTGGAAGCCACGGTGGACCCGAAATCAGTCTTGCGGTCCTTCTCGGTGTTTTATGACCATGCAGATATACTTTTCTTCACTGGCAGGATCCCAGTGCTTTCATATATTCGCCAGTGGATGCACCATTTATTGCAAGGGGAGTGTGTTGAGGAGATCTTCCTTGGACCTCGCGGCTTTTATGAGGTGCTGTTGAAATCGAAAACACATCGAGCTGAGCTCCTGTCCAAGTTGCCATTATTCTTTGATCGCCGCTTGGTCCATGTTGTACCATGGCGCCCTATGGGCGACTTCCAGCGTCTGCTTCAACGAGAATGCCCGGTATGGGTGGAAGTGGAAAATTGTCCGGCGGTCTATTGGCCATTGTTGAAGGACGCGATGGCAGTTGTGGGAACAGTGCTGGTTCCCCCAAGCCTCAGGGCTATGAATTGAAACCGTTTATGCATGTTATGGGACACGGCCAGGAAAAGGCCTGCGTGGCTTCGCCTCAATTGTTCTGGCATGCATCCTTTGCATTTTCAATTGAAATGGGGCAACTCTGCAAGCCACTGCTTTTCATGTGGTAAATTGGGGCATTTTATGGCCAAATGCCTTGAAAGGCAACCGTCTTCCGAGGATGCACAGGTTGTGCTGCCTAAGGATGACATGGTGCTTGATGCCCCGACACAGGAGGCCCTTCAGCCACCTAATGTCGTGGATAAAGGCAAACAACAGGTCCTGGGTTTGGATTCTCGTAGCACTGATTGGATTGAGGCACGTAAAAAAAAGGTAAAAAGTTGGATGCAGGCCTGGCGGATCCTAGGCCTAATGCTTCACAGGATTCCGTGCGCACGTATATGCGCAGGAAAGAAATGTTCGCTTCACAGCCGGCTGCGCGTACTATGGCCCCGTCTGCCCCCCCGTAATCAGTCTACAAGGAAAGTCTATACAGACGGCCCCAAGGGCCCACCTGCTAAGCTGGCATTTGATACAAAATGTAATGTGATTACACCCTGGGATCGGCGTTATCCCCGCCCCACTCCCAAGGCAGTGGATTTTCCTTCTACCTCTGAAGCAGGTCGCCAGAATTCGTTTGCAGTATTGGCTGATTTTTTGGATGAGGGTGTCCTAGATGCTCTCGCGGAAAAGGTGAAATCGAGGCAACAAGTGCCTCGTTCCTGACTTCCTTTTTTTGAAGATATATGAAGATAGCCACGTGGAATGTGCGAGGCATTTGCTCTCGCCATAAGCAACATGCCATGTGGACTGTCTTGCATGAGAACCAGTGGGATGTATTGTGCGCAGTTGAGCATAAAAGTCACGGTGAAGCAGGAAAAGTTGTGGATTGTCATGGATTCCGTTTGTTTTATGCACGGACACATGCTACGCACTATTCGGGCGTGTTGATGATTGTCCATGAGAAATACCAGCATGTTCTTGTCAAAAATGATGTGCAGGGCCGCTTTCTGGTAATCGAAGTCTTATTTGAAGGAGAGATTTTATGGTTGCTGGGCCTCTTTGCTCCGAATGATCCCGCATCCCGACGGGATCTTTGGTCGACTTTGCAGGGCTCCATGTCACTTGGCCGAAGGGGGTTTTTGATGGGAGATTTCAATGTGTGTTGACTCTTCTCAGTCCACTTCAGGGCATTCGGTAATGGATACGCCGGAAAGCCGGGTGTGGAATTCCTTTGCTTTGCGCGTACTTAAGCAAGATCTTTGGTCGTGGCTTCACCCTTCTTTATCAGGGTTTACTTTTAATTTCGCACAATATGCAACTACTTGGTCGCGGCTGGACCGAATGTATATCATGCAGGGGGATGATTTTCTTCCCGAGATGCTGGAAATGAAGGTCTTGCAGCAATATGCGTTGTCGGACCATTTCCCCCTCCAGCTTGAGATGCGGGCACAATCCATTGCACCTTTTATGCAGTTGCTGGATAGGCTCCCTTTACGTTTCAACTTCTCTTATTTGAAGCATCCAATTTTTCAGGGCTATATGCAGCAATTGATTGAGAGGTTCTTATTGGACTTCGCCTCTGACGGCTTGGCTGCATTTGCACGGCTGCTCTCTAATGTGCAGCGGGTTGCTCGGCAGTATGGGATTCATCATGCCTCTCTTTGTCGCCAACGTCGACATGCAGTAGAGGACTTACTGGCTTTGGTCCGTTCCTTGCTCGTGGATTCCCCAGTTGATGATTTTCTGCTGTCACTGGAGAGGCGTTTGGCCCATCTTATTGAAGTATTTCAGTTGAAATCTTATCAGCAAGCCAAACTATATAACTTGACTGACACATTGCAAGATAGTGCCTGCCAGTCTCATAAGTTCTTTCGCGCCTTGCATGCTTCTCCGGCTCGCGAAAATATGACTAGGCTCCAGGATTCGGAAGGTCGCATGGTCACTGATCCGTAGACCATTGTCAATATGTGCATAAATTATTTTATGGAACTTCTTGGTTCTTCTCCCTCGCCTTCTAGCCAGGTTGCGCATGCCCGCTTAGTCTTCTATCATCTGGTCTGCTTGCAGGTTCCACTTGATATGCAAGCCACTTTGGAGGCGGATATTTGCGAGGAGGAGGTTATGGATGTTTTGTTGCACCTGCCTAAGGATAAAAGTCCTGGTTGGGATGGTCTCACTAATGAATTCTTTGAGAACTCGGCCACGCAGTTGGTAAAGCCATTGGCGGTCATGTTTCAGCAGGTTTGGGAAACAGGGGTCATGCCTTCCTCATGGAAAGAAGGCCTTATCAAACAGATTCCCAAGGTCCCTTCGCCGTCAAAGCTGCAACACTGGAGACCAATTTCTTTGATGGGCTCGATGTATAAAATCTTCTCCAAAGTGCTGGCGAATCGGCTTCACAAGCACCTTCCAGCTATTGTGCATCCTCTCCAATATGGTTTCATTAAGGGCTGCAACATTCTGCATAATAACTTAAATGTGCAAATGGCTATTGACTATGCGCGGCACTCCAGTCAGGAAGTGGTGTTGATTCAATTGGACTTGGAAAAGGCGTTTGACTATGTGGACTGGTCTTTCATTGCAGATCTCTTGTCTGCTATGGGCTTTGGTACCCGGATGTCCCGATTGATCTACACCATTAGTGATGCGGCTTCTTCAAGAGTTATGCTCAATGGTGGGGTTACAGAGCCATTTGTCCTTGCACGCTCGGTTAGACAGGGTTGCCCTTTGAGTCCTCTCTTCTTTGCCCTGGCGACTCACCCGGTCCTTTCAATGTTATCCTCAATGGCGGCTTCTGCTCAGCTGGCAGGATTGTCTCTTCCTTTGGGGCAGCACTTCATTAGCCAATCTTTGGCTGATGACACCTTTATGATTTTGCGGGCGGACAGGGACAACATTCGAAAGGCATTAGATGTTTGGACGCTCTTTGGTCAGGCCTGTTGTCTTCGCATCAATGCCTTTAAGTTAGCCATTCTCAGTTGCACGGAGCCTGATTTACAATCATTAGGCTGGCAGGGGCAGGTGGTTTCCCGTGGCTCCATCGTCAGGCATCTTGGATACCCGTTGGGGGTGGATGTACGGCCAAAGGACCTACTGTAGTGGACTTCACAAAAACTGGCGGCGAAGTTTATGTATTGGAAGTCGCAAGCGTGGCCATTCCATGTCCGCCTCAAAGTGGCTCAGACAATTATGCTACCAATGCTAACGTATTTCCTGCCATTGCTGCCGTGGACGCCTACTACTTTGAAGGCTCTCACTCATCCCATTCCTTTCATGTTATGGAAGAAGGATTCACTGCAGGCAGGCATTTCGTGGATTTCATGGTCACATACATGTACCCCTAAACGCATGGGTGGTGGCGCTATTTTGGATGCAGAAACTCATATGCTGGCTCTTCGTTGGTCTCTTTTTCGTGCCATGTGTGTGGATCATCACCCGTGGATCATCATAGCCCGTTATTTTCTTGAGGACAGCTGGCTATGCCATGGTAACACATGGCTTCGGGCCTCCTGGTGGCATGTCCTTAATGCTGACTCGCGATTTTCCAGTCCCTCTTGCTCTTTGTCACTACACTTGGTCGGCTCTTGGAAAGTGGTGCTTCAAAAGGCCCGTTGGCATCCAGTAGGGGACCGCTTGTAGACTAACTCCTTTCAGCTGGAATTGTTGGCAGTATTGAGATTACTTTCTTGGGAAGAAAAACATCAGCTCAGACCGAGATTTAACCGCATGGCCCGTTCAGGTGTGACTTCGATTGCGGATGCTACCCTTGCCACTCGCAATGTCCTCGCATCGTTTCGGACTGCTAGGAGACTTTTCAGGATCCCCCGCGGATACCGTGGTTTATGGGGAAAGTTTTTGTTGGAGCTTCAGGGTAAGCAACCCTTTCCTGCCCTGGCTGTGGATCGTCCTTGGCAGGACTGGGACCTTGCAGGTCGGTTGAGTCTGGAAAAGGCCTCTACTAATCAGGTGTATCATCTTCTCATTCAAGATCACCAATGGCTGGGTGTGAAAGCTAATACTGTTCTTTGGCGGGTAATGATTGGTGGTCTTCCTCTTGCCTCGGGCCTTTCCAAGTGTCGAATCTCGAATGGCAATTGTTTCTTCTGTACCACTACTGCGGAATCGGCTCGACATCGTTTTCTTTCTTGCCCGCTCGCCAAGAATATCTGGTCACTCTTGTCGCAAATCTGGCGCGCAGTGGTGGGGTCCTCACTAACTCCTTTCAATTGGGTTTTTGTGCGCCCAAAGTACCCCACATTGCCGCAGTTATATATGAAGATCTTATTTCACTTTTTCAGATACTGGGGATGCTGGCACATTTGGACCACGCGCAATGCTTTTCTCTTTGATTCGGCCTCTAATGTACCGAGACATATTGCCAGGCTTAAAGGGCTCTTGCATTGGCAGCTAGATCTCATTCGGCACTTCGACTTGCTCCCTCGGGAGGATTTGCATCTCTGGCATATGGCAATTGCCTCTGGGTCGTTGCCATGATTGGTGTAACCTTTTTAGTGCATCAGTACGGGGATTTCCCACACGTTGGCCTAGGGCCCTCGTGTCTCTTGTAATCATGTAATCATGTAATCTTGTACCTTTTTTTCGTAATTAATACAATTACCTTTTTACGAAAAAGAGAGAGAGAGAGAGAGAGAGAGAGAGAGAGAGAGAGAGAGAGAGAGAGAGAACTGTTGGTCCATTTTCTAATCAAAGAACAACTTGCTGCAGAAGACAGCCATTTGGGGGCCTCAACATGTAGGTGATAGCAGGGAGTCATCTTCCAAGGGCTGGCAACAGCATTGCTGATTAGGTGACAGCATTTGGGAGGTGCCTGGCAATAGATGACTACATTAAATGCAAGCTGGAGCAGGCAATAGGCAGAATTTAGGGTTTTGTCACGAAGAAATCAGATTTCTCTCTTGAAGATCTCAGCTAAATTTGGTGGATAGTAGAGAGATCTCTGTTGTAAATCCCCAATTTTCGCAGAAATCAAGGTTTAACAGTCACCTTGGGACTTGAGCCAACAAGAGAAGGCATCGCACACCGAAATCAGCACCTGAAATTCGTGGAATTGATAGGGATTCCAGATGACAGGCCATCCATTGTGAATTGGGGCAACATTTGCCAATTGGTGGTTCCATTTGTGCAATTCCTGGGTGAAAATCAAGGGGCAATTGACCCAAATAGCTTGCTGATTGTATGTATAGTAAGGGGCTTTTGGATCAGCAAAGGAGATTGTTGAATCTCAACTTGTACTCAATCCATTAGTAATTAAAGTTAAAGAAACACCAAAAGGGGCATCAGTTTTGGGGCCAACTAGGTGTTTATTGTCCAAGATTATTAAGGTAAATTGTGCATTTCAATTTATATTTATTTGCTAATTGCTGTAATTAAGTGCTTATTTAGGGAGTTACCACCCTTTTCAAGAAGGAAGGCTGGTTTCACCTCTCCCTGGTAGGATACTTGTCAACACCCCTTCTTCTTCAGCAACCTCATCTCCCCGTTCGCTCCTCCCTTGGTTGTGTGTGACATTAATGTGACATTAAAAGTAATATTTAATGTTACATTAAGGTCATAAGTGTGGAATGTAACATTAAAAGGGATATTTAATGTTACATTAAGGTAAATCTAGGGGAACATGCACGAGAATGACCGTCCGGGCTCTTGGGCGCTCGAACGGGGTCAAGGGGAGCCTAGAGAGTAAGGGAGTCCAGAAATAGTAGGACTCCAGCAAGTTGACGGCTAGCAAAGAGATAAGCTTAAAGGCCAGCACTTATCTAGGCGTGGCTGGGAGGTGAAGAACACTCGTGCTTCCATCAGTCTCAAGCTGATACCAATGTTAGATTACGGGAACGGATTTCTTGAGACTGATGGAAGCACGAGTGTTCTTCACCTCCCAGCCACACCTAGATAAGTGCTGGCCTTTAAGCTTATCTCTTTGCCAGCCGTCAACTTGCTGGAGTCCTACTATTTCTGGACTCCCTTACTCTCTAGGCTCCCCTTGACCCCGTTCGGGCGCCCAAGAGCCCGGATGGTCATTCTCGTGCATGTTCCCCTAGATTTACCTTAATGTAACATTGTGTCTTCTACTCCTCCCTCTCATTCTTCTTTGGGGGATTTCGAGCCACTAGGCGGGGAGCCTTCTTCACCCCATGAGGGCGAAACCCCTTTTTGATATAGGTGCAGCAGATGTTTTGGAGGCTTCTTAGCCTCCCTCATAGAATGAGTTGTCCTATGTGATTCCTCCGGCGTTTCAAAGATTGATGTAGGATTTTGGAGTTAGTTGCTTTTTAGGGACACTGGAGGGTCCACATAGTTTAATCCATTGTTTGCAATACAGACAAGGATGTTTACTTTGTGTAATTTATGCCCTTATGGCTTGGATGTTGGAGGATAGAGAGCCTACCACTCTTGAGGAAGCTTTCATATAGGATAATTGGTGTCATGCTATGCAGGATGAGCTCGATTCTATTGAGCATAATGGGACTTGGGAGTTGGTTAATTGTCTAGTGATGCAAGAGTGATTGGTGTGAAGTGGGTCTACACAAGACCAAGGACTTGGCTAATGGTGCCTTGGACAAAAGCATAAGGCAAGGCTTGTTGCTGAGGGTTCTGGATAGAAGGCATGTTTATGTTAGCTTGTACTATGTATGTTGTCATTTCTTGGTTGTGAGCTCCATTTGAGTCTGACGGAGATAGAGGAGCATTGATCGTTTTCAGCCCTTCCATTAGTGTGCATTTTAGTGAATTACTGTTTGAGTCTGACGGAGATAGAGGAGCATTGATCATTTTCAGCCCCTCCATGAGCGTGCATTACTGTTTGAGTCAATTTTTAGTGTGTTCACACTTTCTTCCAAGTGAATCCGTTCTCAGTTGTATTACAATCTAATGCTGCCTAGAGACCACACTGTACATGTTTGATTCAGATTTGTCATGAAGAACACAGATTTTTTGCACTGTTCAGGCCTTCTTTGACATATCGAGCATCTACAGCCTATATTGCAGCAATGTAGCTGATTTCTCCTCTGTTTGGGCAGCCTGGCATCAAAACACAGCAATTAGTTGTGTGCTTTGCAGATTCTTTGAAAGAAAATGGATTTCCAAATCAATAGGTTTCATGACTCAGACAAGGAGACCATCCAATCTTCTGAAGATTGACATTCCTACCAGTGAGAATATTGCAAAGACCATCCCGATCGTGAAGATCGCAAAGCTCAATGCAAAGAGGATGAAAGATCAGAGCATCGATCATCTAGAGATTGTCACTTTGACCAATCTAGAAGAATAGAGTGGCCTCATTCACCCACTTCTCTATACGTTTCTAATAGGGTTATTATTGAAGGACCCCGCATGGCCTTTTTGGCATCCTTTGTGTAGGTGCTTGTTCTTCTATCACTGCTCAAGAAGGGTCAACTTGATGGCACCCACTACTCCCTCTTGTCCTACAAACAAGAGTGTATATTGGATACCTTTGATTTTTGTGTTTTGTGACTACTGCGATATCCTATCCAATGGAGGATCCTTGCGTTGGTTCCACTCTTGGACTAGGCTGCTCTGTGGGATTGGCTCAGCTCTTGAGCTTGATCTTTTTTTATTATGAGTTTGCAAGATTTAGTACATGTTCATATTTGTAGGATCTAAACTGTTGCGGAGGTTTAGACAAAGTTATCTTCTCTTGACCAGTTGAAGATCTTGCTCGTTGCATCTCCATCAAGAAGAAGCTTCCCATGCTCTTTGTTGATGACTCTCCTTATACAAGGGATCATACCAACAAAATGGAGGAGCTACAGGATGAGCTTGTATCCCTTGGTTAGATGGTATCATCTGAGGATATGGTGATGATTCTTATCACTCATTTGCCATCTCCAAAATATATGATGTCTTCTATACTAGTCTCCTCACCTCCAAAGTACAAGAGATACAAGGAGATTGGAGCTGATGGATCTAGCTCCACCAAAGCTTTTACTACAAGTTTGAGAGGGGGCAACAATGACAAAAAGACTAAGAACAAGGAGCAACCACATTGTTGAGTTGGTTCAATTGCATCACCCCATGCATTGACATTCTGTTATTATAAATATCCATTTGTGCATATTTATTCCTTTTAGGTTGGAGAGTGGATAACTTGGATCCACCATATTTATGGCAACTCACGTGGCAATCTCCCAGGGCAGTCTCTATGGCATCATCCCACACATACTCTACCTATTTTCTTCATCACCAACCCATCCATTGGTAGTTGGGATGGCTTTTTGTTTTGTTATGTTGGATCTGACCATCCTTTACTTTTTCCCTAGGGGCACATATACTTGAAAGGACAAAAAAATCAAACCAACCAAAAAAAAGAGCAAAGAAAAAAGAAGAAAAAAAGTTCAAAGTGGTTCCATCACCTTTGTAGGCCTTGGTAGGCCACTAGGCAATCAGCACCCCTTTGTCTTGGCATCTTTGGGGTGATCCTTTGGGTGCTTGGGGTAAGATTACCATCACCTTTGTAGTCTTGGTAGGCCTTTCAGCTGATGTGCAACCCTTGTTTGATACGTTGACTTCTATTAGGTGGGGACACCTTGGGTTGTTATGGTTGAGCTATGCTTTGCAGTCTCTCTTGGTACTAACTTTTAGCCTGAGAGGGGTTGTTGAGGGAAAAAATACATTATAAATTGATTAGCTTTTTAATAAAGCCCCAAAACATACTTATTAACTGATTAGCTTTTTAATACAGCCCCAAAACATACTTATTTTTCTAAACGTTCATTAAATTACCAAACTTTCCTAGAGAATGTCTGTCCCATAAGCCAAACCCTAATTTGGGATGATCCACATCTATAAGTAGGAGGCTGCCCTTCCAATCAGTTGATCTTGACAATTGCAGGTCTACACCTCTTCGTATCGGATACCTCAGTTCATGGTGATGACCAGGCTTTTGCAGCCCCTGGCGATCAAGAAACAACCATCAGGGCCTTGCGTTTTGCAGCTGGTGGCAGCTTCCAGCCTGTCTACATCCTCAGCCAGCCATCGCCATTAGCTTTGTGCCCTCTTGTTAATTGTGTTTGGGGTAGCCAGCCCATCTATTGGCTGTGTTTGCAGCTTTCAGTTGATGCCACCCCTTCCTGGAGTAGTTTGAAAGCTGCATTTGCTGTCTACAACAGTTGCCTTCATCTCTTTGACACTCCTCAGCCTACTGCCCATTGTTCTGAGCTGGTATTGCTGTTTTCAGCTTGATCCAGACATCCAGATTTTGTGTTTGCAGCTGCCAATGAGATCAAGAGGCTGCCTGTTGCGTTTCGAGATACAACACACACTCCGACTCATCTCTCTGCCCTGGTCCTTTAGAGAGAGGGGAATTTGAGGTCGTTTATTCACACAAATAGTGTGTTTACTATATTGAACATTGTATCCATTCATTATTCATTTTTCTAAGCTCATTGTCTCTGAGTTACTCTTCACCTTTGTGTTCTTCCATTATCACTTTGTGTTTTGTCATACACTTGTGTTTATCTTTGGTGTTGGAGTATTTCTTTACAGCTCCTTCAGTTGGTTGGCTAATTTGGGGACTTTCAGCTACACATAGCAGTTCCCCAGTCAATAGGCAACATTCTTCTTGTAGAGTTCTAGCACATCTGTCATGAGGTGGTATTCCTTTGTCATTTGGTGTATTCTCCATCATCAACTTGATCCGGTGGTCCCATTGGTGCTTTGGGCTGTGTGCAAGACTAATTAGTCTACTTTGTATTCAGCATTCCATTCACCTCAATGCAGATTTCTTCTTCCATTCTTTGCATTTATTTCAGTCTCTCTATGTGTTTGTCTTCTTCTATTGCACACTCTCATAGTTTAGACTCAAAGACCTTTGCTTCGACCACCTATATGTCTACCATTCGGGTTGATCCAGCTCTTGCAGCCCATCACCATTGACCTATGTGTTAGATGGACATAAAGTCCACTTTCTTGTGAACAACACCCTTCAAGAGGAGATCCATGTTGATCAGCCTTTAGGTTTCAGTCTACCCAGTAAGGAGGACCATGTGCATTGCTTGCAGAAGGCTCTCCATGGCTTGAAGCAAGCTCCTAGGTATTGGTACCAGCGAATTAACTGCTTCTTTCTTGAGAACGGTCCTCGTCGATTAGATTATGACTCCAACATCTACTTTCCATTGGATGGTTAGGAGTATGTAGTAGTCATCCTCTATGTGGGCATTTTGATAGCTATATCCAAGAGTGGAGCCTATGTGGGAGATCCTTCACTAGGAGTTTGGCATGGGAGTTGGGTAGATTCCATTCCTTCCTTGGTGTGGAGATTTATAAGCTTCCTCAAGGCATCTTTATCTCCTAGCACAAGTATATCTCTAAGCTTTTGTCAAAGTTTGGCATGGCATCCTATAAGCCTATCTCATGCCCCAAGGACCTGGAGTCCAAAATTACTTGCCATTTGCTATTGATGCCTTATTGGCTCTCTTATCTGGTTCATCCATACATGGCCGGACATTTTTTACACGGAGGCTTTGTTGTCTTCCTTTATGAAGATCCCTCTTCACGCTTCTAGAGAGCTACCCTCCATGTCTTGTGGTAGGGGTCTTGATCTTACGAGACCATGTAAAGGGAGACTCTCGTATAGGTTGGAGTAACTTTGATGGGGTTGGAGATGTCAATACTCACTGTTCTACTATAAGTTTTGCTTTCTCTCTTGGATCCGATGTGAGCTTTATGTGTATTGTGAATATTTTTAATGGTAAAAAAGAGTCATGAGACATATCAATTAAGCTTGGCATCCAATCTAGACTTAGACTGAGGACAATGGGCATATATTAAACTATTATATAATATGTAATGCATCTATAATATTTTTCCTATTTAAAAAGGTGTCTTTGAAAATGATACTTAAATGCCAAAATTCCTAAATGGGTCTTAAAGTTTACTTTTGTGTGTTGATTTCCTAAGTGAAGTTCAATGTTTTTGACCGTTTGGTTTGAGTATAATTCTTTCTTGTTTGCTAGTTCAAATACAAGTTTTCTAGTGGGTTTGGAATCTAACTATAATTTCTTAATACAGTTAGAATACATGAAGGAATGAGTAGCACCACACTCAATAAGAATTTGAAAGAATTTACCTTGATTCTTTGCATGTACTTGAAGGACTATAAATTGGCATTCAACCTCTTGATTATTGATGATCGTATGGATGGTGTCTCTCTCTAATTCCTCATAAATGATAGGATCGTCTTTTTGTTCTTGTTTGGCAAGGAAGCAGGCTCGGCCTATGGTCCCTTGTCTTCTTCTTGTTTGGCAAGGAAGTAGGCTCGGCCTATGGTCCCTCGTCTTGCTCCTCGTACTTATCCTCGATTGTTGTAATTTTCCCTTGGTAGAGGATTATGAGGAGGGTGTGCATTGTTTGTTTGAATGTGACATTGGGCTTTAAAGTGGCTTGGCTAGTTGTATCTAAAGCAATTGTGTTGGGCCCTTTGATTGGTATTTATAGGGGGGTATTGTTGTTGTTGGGTTGGTGGCCATTATTGACAAGGTTCAAGAGACCCCGATTCGGATTCGGACTTTCCATATGAAGATTTCATAGCTTGCTTCTGGCAAGGTCTAAAGAGAGATACCCCGAGGTCAAAACATTTCATAGCTTGTAGTTGCCCATTCAATGGTGGGTCTAGACCTTGCCAGAAGCAAGCTAATTGCGTCATTTTCATTTTTGGGGTATATGTTAAGGGGGAAATGAAATGAGCATTGTACCTTGCTACCATTATGTTTTATTGCCTCAATTGAAGAATTAATCCATTTTTTGGAATTTGGTGTGCTGGGGATACATACCTTCCTTGGATCGTTATTTTAATATTCTCCCAAGTTTGGGGGGTCTCAGTATTAACAACTTTACTCGTGGCACCATTGCTTCCATTGGAGATGGTTTTCTTCAATGAGATGTAATGGGGGGATCATAGCTTGATTAGCTAATCTTGTCCTTGCTGTGAAAAAATATTCTTCCATTTGCTCGATCCATGTTTCAACTTGTGTCCAAATTGTTTCAGAATCAAGGGGCAAATTGGATCTTGATGCAACTGGTCATGGTTGAAAGCCAAATGTATTGGAGTTTGTAGAGAGGTCATTCTATGTTTGAATATACTATGAATTCAAGCAATACAAGTTAAAGAAATACCGCAAGGGGTGCTAGTTTTGGGGCTTGTCAGGTGTTGCTTGTCCAAGATTAGTAGGTAAAGGGTGTAATTTCAGATTTTTTAATTTGTTGTTTGCTGTAATGTGAGTTGAATGAGGTCACCAACCACCCTATCTGAGAAGGAAGGCTGGTTTCATTCTCCCCCAATTGAGAGGTGGCCATCCTTCATAGTTCCTTGGCTTGACCAAGGTGCACCTTGTGAAGGAATATGGAGAGGATCCATGGTTGCTATAGGTGTTGGAGATGAAGAGAACCACTTCCTCATAGGCAAGACTGAATGTGAAAGGTAAGATGGCAGTGGCTTTCATGGTGATTTGCTCGGGAGATGTAGGCTGAGACATCAGAGATATTTTGTTTCTTTTATAAAACCTAGTGGTCATGATAGCCCATGAAACAGCTACAAGAGCACCGACTTTGATACCATGTGAGGATATAGTGATACACTAGGATTTGTAGAGAGTTTATGAGCATGACAAACAAATGAATGCAGAAAATGCAAAGGCGAAAGAGAGAATGAATGCTGAAAATGAACTCAATGGACGAACCAAATTTGCTAGGTGTGTGATACAAGGAATGCCCAAGGAGCAGAGGTCTGTTCCAACAACCACTATCTCTTGTGGGAGCGGGCTGAGGGAAGCTATACAATAAACCACCAAGATAGCTATTGAAATTTATGGCAGTCCAAGCAGCTACAATGGCAAGGAATGTCCAAGGAGAAGAGGTCTGTTCCAACAGTCACTATCTCTTGTGGGAGCGGGCTTTGTGATACAAGGAATGTCCAGGGAGCAGAGGTCTGTTCCAACAGCCACTATCTCTTGTGGGAGTGGGCTTAGGGAAGCTATACAGCAAACTACCAGGATAGCGATTGAAATTTATGACAGTCCAAGCAGCTACAATGGCAAGGCGGCAGCCAAACACAGTAGTTCCTGACTGTATGGATGTTTCTGAAGCTGAAGAAAGCAGTTGGAAGGGTCCTAGGCAGCAAAATACTGAATGTAGATGGCTGTTGCAGTGACTCCAGATGCTGGTGCAGTGGGAAGCAGTGTAAAACATAGCCACTAGATGAGGAAATGTAGGTGTGGAAGCTCATGGACTGTCGCAGCAGGCTGCAATGATGGCACATCATGAAAACACAGCAAGAGGGGTCCTCCTCGGCTGATTATGACAGCTATGATGACACTAAAGAGATGGGAAAAAGTGCCTCACCCCAGGACAGCTTTGGGTGGATGCAGATAGCTGTGCTGTGGGGATGATGATGATGACAAGACAAATGGAAACTGATGAAGATATATTAATTTGATCTTGTTAGAATTTGCCAATTTTGGGCGGTGCCCAATGTAATTCGTGTGGTGTGGACACTTATTAAAGTGTCATGTAGTGTGTGTGGCTCCTTTGGCTTCTTCCGTTTTCTAGACACCTTGGATGGAATATTGAGAATTTTCAAATGCCTTTTGATCAGTAATTGGCAAAGGCTTCAAATGCCTTACGTTATACAACAATAAACTACAGAATCTAACAATTGAATATCCTTTTCCACAACTAGCATGGACTTGTCCTCAAGAGATATGCTAAGATAGTCCTCTTCCTCAGAAGTATAAGAAACATTGATAACCATTTGTCCATATACCTCACCCATTCTCTTATAATTAACAGGGCCAAACACTACCTGATCTGTTGATGCCTATCGCTTGCTCCAACTCCTTGTGCTGGTTGTGCTTGCTATCCACCAGGCAGTGTCGCTTGCTCTGTTGTGCATGTTGTCCATATGTGCTCTACTTGTCATGCGTAGTGCCATAGCCATCTCTTGCACCTCTTGTTGCGTGTGCCTCGTCTACCCACTGTCCTATGTACTACACCTCTTGCAAGTGCTAGAAGTGTTGCTTGCCACCTTGTTTCTTGCTGTCTACATCTCCTACACTAGCTGATGTTGCCTGTTTGCAAAAGTTCTAGCAACTTTGTTGAGCTAAAACATGCTTTATATCTGATTAGCATTTTTAATCAGCCCCAAAACACATTTAATTAATGAAAAACACAAATTTGGTATACGGTTCGAGAGAGTTTCAGTGGTTTCCCAAAACCCTAAATTTTGGGCCATTCTTCAACATCTATATATAGACGGGCTGCCCACCATTCAGCCTTATCCTTTTGTGTAGGTTTCTCACTCTACTGTGCAGAGTTTAGCCATCAGCCACCTACCATCTGCTATCCAACCATCACTGACTGTAGCCCATCACTATCCAGCCCTAGGTGGCTTGTTTACAGCCATTGCCTTGTTGTTTGGAGGTCTCCATCTACTGTGTTATCATAGCACGTGATAAGCTTGCGTTTTTAGTATTTGATGCCAAGGGCAAGCTGCTGCCATCTCTCCCAACATGTGACTACTGCAGTATTTGCGTTTTTGCTGTCTAGTAGGCTGTCTACATCAGCAAACACCTCTCTTGTTGTTGCTCGACAATTCTCTGCCTCAGCTGATCAAGGCCTTTTCTGATGGTATACTACTGTGTTTATGAGATTTCAGCCTCCGACTATTGTGTTTTGGTGACTAGCCTATTGCCCTTCATTATTCAACACTCTCTCATCTCCGACTGGTAGTTACAACACTCAGGATCTTTCTCCGGTAGACTCTCTGACACTCCATTGCTCTGCCCTTGGGCAATTATATACACTCTTACATTTATTTACAGCATTCATCTCACTTCAGAGTTTCTTCTCTCTGTGTTTATCTCTGTGTTTGAGCTTTGTGTTTTGCGTTTAGGGTTTGAGTTTTACTTGTCACTGTCTGAGTATTTGTATTTCAATCTTGGTCATACATGTTGTGTTTTCTCAGTGCAAACTCTAGCAGATCTTCACATGGTATTAGAGCCAGTGCTCTTCTAAAGAGTATCTTGTAGTAATTGCAGAGGCTAGTTTTTGTGCAAGACTCACACGCAACTTGATTCTGGCTCATAATATATCAAGCACCTAGATTGCCGACCTTCTAAGAGTTTGAGTGCCAATTCTTGTCTTATAAGAGATTGCATGATCAAGTCGACAAGAAGTCCTCCATACACATCCATTTAGAGGGGCGAGGGTTGGTTGGCTCTTCCTTGGGAGGAAAAATCACTAGTGGCAAGAACTTGCAAGATGCGGGGGTAAGCCAAAACAAGGGTGACACCACTTCCTCGGACAGCATCAAAGAAACACGAACCCTTTGGCAGAAAATTCCTAAGAAAAGTAGATTTTGCTACACTGCCAGAGGTCAAGTCATGTGGACGAGGAGTGTCGTACCAAGGCCTAGGATCTTTCTTTTAGAAAACCACCACATACTGCCTTCACTTTGGATGGCTAGTCTGGTGGGTGTTGGGTATCTCACACGCCTTACTTACGCCTACGCTCATATGGGAGTGTGCGGGTGATCACTAGGACACTGGGGCACTTTTTACTCTCGGTAGGAGAGGTTTTTTCCCCCAGATTATGTGTACTATTTTGTATGTGCTTGTGGTGCACACTTACGGGCACTTACTGTGTTCGGGTGTGAACAGCCCCTTATAACCCTAAGGTATAAGGGTTATCATTTGTACTTTCAGCTAACACTCTATTCAGTACTATTGCATTGGGTATCGTGCTCAACTCTGTCTCTCACTCTCACACTGTCTACTGCACTTCAGCTGCACCTCGATCCTCTCCCATCTGACATTTGGTATCAGAGCTGGTCAGCAGCTCTGCACAACTCCCGAGGATTCTGCACAGCTCCCGAGGACTCAGCCGCCGTCGCTAGTCAGCTCAGGTTTGGGCCTGCATCTGTCTGCCCTGTGCAGACTCGTCAGTCAGCCCATCTCCTTCCTGTAGCAGCGCCGCCAGGAGCCCCGCCAGATTGGCGCCTCTGTGCCCTAGTGCCAGCTCGTCAGACAGCGCCACCAGCTGCCTGCGCCGCCTGGACCTGGAGCTGAAGCCGCCTTGTCTGTCACGAGCCTTGCTCCTGCGTGTGCCAGTTCGTGACCAGCGCCGCCCTGTCTGCGAGAAGCTCCACCTGACGCGCCTCCTGTACTTGCAGACGCCGTCGCTACCTAACGCGCCACCTGACGCCGCCTCCTGACGCCGCCCTGTCACGTCCTTGCCAGCTGACGCCCTGTCCCGCCATCTGACGCCCTGTCCCGCCACTGGTACCCTGTCCCGCCACCTGTCTCCTGACACGCCACCAGTGCCCTGACGTGCCGCCTGTGTCCTGACGCGCCATCTTGTACCCTGTACCTGTGCGTCAGTCCGACTGTACCCAGCAGTCATTACCTCGGGAATCGTGCCCGTCGTCAACACGCAGAGGTAACATTCTGCACTTTTCTTTTACACAGGAGTTCGTGCAACAGGTTCAGGTTCAGCATTGGGAAACGTGCTGAACAGCAGGTTCAGTTTTCAGCATTGGGAAACGTGCTGTGTCAGTCTGTGACACATTGAATGCACATTTGGGGCTTTTGTAACAGACATTTGTGACAGAAATTTTGGGCAGAAAATTTTGGGGCTTTTGATGTTTTAGTGCTGCTGAGCACTAATTGCACCTTGGGAAGCGTGCATCAGTGACAGTTTTTTTTTGACAGAGTACCCTTTGCACATTAGTTGCAGACTTGTGTTTGCTGCAATTTCTGGAAATTTGCAGATTTCCAGCCCGTACTGCATTGACGTTGCTCTATTGCCTTTTGGGAAATAATGGCAAATCAGGGAGGAGATGTATTCACCTATGTGTCCAAGGAAGACCGATTGGATGGGAACAATTATTCCCTTTGGTCTTTCATGATGAAGAATGTATTAGTGGCCAAAAATTTGTGGGATTATGTCAGTGGAGAGGAAGCACGACCTGGAGTTGTGGCTCCCGCTACTCCTCCTCCAGGAGGACGTGCAAGAGGGCAACCTCAGCCCCCTCCACCTCAGCCCGCTCAGCCACTTCCCCCAAGAACTGCAGCTCAGAAAGCTTGGGATACACGGGATGCACAGGCTATGTCGCTGATTGCATTGGCAGTTCAGCGTTCTATCATTCCTCATATTCGTTCAGCAGCTTCTTCACAAGAAGCTTGGTTGACATTGGAGCAGATGTTTGCAGGAAAGAATGAGACTCGCATCTCTTTCTTGAAGAAAGAGCTAGAGACTCTAAAGATGAATGAGGGTGATTCTATGCAGGATCATCTCAACAAAATTCAAGACTTGCGGGAGCAACTCATGAATGTGGATGAGTACTACTCAGATGCGCAGCTGATTTCTACGACATTGAATTCACTGCCTCCCTCTTACTTGGCTTTTCATACTGCCTTAAACCTCACTATGAGGATTTCGAAAGAGCCCATTACTTTCATTCAGCTTGTCAGTTTGCTTCTAGAGGAGGAGCAAACTAGACGGAACAGTGGTGTGGATGGTATAGCCTCTGAGCAGGCTTTTATGTCAAGGCAGAAGGGTAAAAACAGCCAAGGGAAAAATGCTTCGCAGAGTTCTGGTAGTAGTAACACTTCACAGACAAGTCAGAAACAGGGGGGCACGCAAGCCAAGAAAGGAAAATGCCATTACTGCAAGAAGCCTGGCCACTATATCACTGAGTGCAGGAAGCGCATCGCCAAAGAGAAGAAGAAGGAGTCAGGGATGTCTGTTTCTGCAGCTCCTTCCACTGCTAGCGAGTCCGCGTCCTTTGTTGCAGCCAGGGACTATTGTTTTTACACTTGCAGTTATGATGTCTCTTGGGCTGATAGAGCATTTAGCTCTACAGAGGATGCTGACACTTGGTTCTTTGACAGTGGTGCTTCACGGCATATCACATCTCGTAGAGATTTGTTTGCTTCTCTTGGTGCACCTCCCGTTGGGAAGTCTGTTCAGTGTGCTAATAATGCATCATACCCTGTTCGTGGTATTGGGGAGATTCAGCTTACAGCCATTGATGGCTCTATTCTCCGCCTACAGGATGCTTTGTATGTGCCTGGCATTAAGAAGAATCTGCTTTCCATTTCTTCTATGGCACGTTGTGGTTTGCAGGTCACCTTTGATGATGACCGTTGCATGGTCCGTGACAAGGAACACATGACATTGGTCTTGACAGGTTCTCTGTGTCATGGGTTATATGAGTTGGATGCTCTTTCGGTAGATCAGTCTGCATATTTGACATCCACTCTTACTCCTGCTATGTTAGAGGCAGAGTTATGGCATGCTCGTTTGGGGCATGTAAACTATGGCAGCTTGATGCTCTTACAGCGTACTCAGATGTTGGATGGATTACCTCTCTTGGAGAGACCTCCTGAGCATTTATGCGAGGGTTGCATTTTGGGGAAAATGCATCGTTTCTCTTTTCCCCGTGATGTTGCTTTTAGAGCAACAGCCAGATTGCAGCTTGTGCATTCGGATGTTTGTGGGCCCATGCAGACACAGTCATTGGGTGGTTGTTACTATTTTGTAACATTTATTGATGACTTTACACGTTTTTGCTGGGCCTACTGCTTGAAAAAGAAGTCAGAAGTGTATGATGCATTTTTGGCTTTCAGTGCACTTGTGGAAACTCAGTCTGGTTGCAAGATTAAGACTCTCCGTTCGGACCGAGGGGGGGAATACATGTCCTCTATGCTGAATTCTTATTTGCAGCAGAAGGGCATTATCCATCAGTACACTACTGCATATACTCCACAGCAGAATGGGGTAGCAGAGAGGAAAAATCGGTCACTCATGGAGATGGCCAGATGTATGCTGAAGGCAAAGAGTTTGCCTCATAGTTTTTGGATGGAAGCCGTCATGTGCGCTTGCCACATTTTGAACAGATGCCCTACCAAGGCCTTGAAAACCGTCACACCTTTTGAGGCTTGGCACAGCCGCAAACCTTCTGTTGGCCACTTCCGTACTTTTGGGTGTCTTGCATATGCCCATATTCCACAGGTACTTCGAAAGAAGTTGGACAACAAGGCTGTAAAATGCATCTTTATGGGATATAGCAGCGAAAGCAAAGGCTACAGACTCTATGATCCCGTGACCAAGAAGGTTTTTGTCAGCAGGGATGTTGTATTTGATGAAAAATCAGAATTATCCTTGGCTGGTTTTGATACATATCAGGCTGCCCGTGATGTCTTTGAAGGGCTGCTGCCCATCACATTTGGTGATTCAGCTGGTACTTCAGCAAATGAACCTAATGTTCAGCCAGTTGCTCCTATGGAACATGCAGTAAATCAGCACATTGCTGAAACTGAAATTCAGCAGGAACTTGTACACAGTCAGGAAGCAAGACAGGTGCCTAGATGGTACACGCAGACTATGAGAGATAGTCATTTGGAAACACCCTTGGCTGGTCGTACTCGAAGGCAAACTCGACTGCATGATTCAGCACATTCCATGGAGTTTGTTATGGCAGCATGTACTCATGATAATGAGGAGCCTGAATGTTTTGAGGATGCACGACATAGTGTGCATTGGATGGCAGCCATGCAAGCTGAATTGGATTCTATTCATAAGAATCATACTTGGGATTTGGTGTCTTTGCCAGTTGGCAAGCGTGCCATTGGTACGAAATGGGTCTACAAATTGAAAAGGAATGCAGATGGATCCATAGATAAGTACAAGGCACGGCTGGTAGCTAAAGGCTACGCACAGAAAAAGGGCATTGACTATGAGGAGACCTTTGCTCCTACCTCCCGTATGACGACCATTCGGTCTATGATTGCCTTGGCTGCACATTTTGGTTGGAAAGTGCATCAGCTGGATATAAAGACTGCATTCTTACATGGGGAACTTCAGGAAGAAGTGTATGTACAGCAGCCCATTGGTTTTGCAGTTGAAGGCTCAGAAAATTTAGTATGCAAGCTGAAAAAAGCTCTATATGGTTTGAAACAAGCTCCACAAGCTTGGTACGCAAAGATAGATGCTTTCTTGCTTAGTCAGGGGTTTGTAAACAGCCCATCTGAGTCTACCCTTTATGTACATAAAGAGGGGGGATCCATGCTGATTTTGTGTCTATATGTAGATGACCTTTTGCTCACTGGAACACATGCTGATCAGATTTCAGCATTCAAAAATAATTTACAGCAAACTTTTGACATGTCTGACTTGGGTATTTTGCACTATTACTTGGGCATCCAGTTTGTACATGATGCTAGAGGCATTGGATTATGTCAGTCAAGGTACATTGGGCAACTTCTTGAGAAGTTTGGCTTACAGGATTGCAAGCTAGTTTGTACACCCATGGAACCTGGGCTCAAACTGTCATTACATGATGACAGTGATTTGTTTGATATCCATACTTATGCTCCAGCAGTGGGATGTCTCATCTATCTATGCCACACTCGGCCAGACATACAGTTTGCCGTTTCAGTTTTGAGCAGGTACATGCATCAGCCTCGTATGTCGCATTGGCAAGCTGTGAAGCGTGTGTTTCGTTACTTGCAGGGTACTAGAGCTCTTGGATTGCTTTATGCCAAGGGGGGACCACTGCAGTTACATGCTTACAGTGACTCTGATTGGGCTGGTGATTTTGATACTCGTCACTCCACTAGTGGCAATTGTTTCTTTCTTGGCTCGTCATGCATTTCTTGGCTTAGTAAGAAACAATCCACTGTTGCCACGTCGTCATGTGAAGCTGAGTACAAGCAGCCTTCACTACTGCAGTTGAGTGCGTATGGCTTAGACGCTTACTTGCTGATTTGGATGTATCTGTTAAGGAGCCTACTCCTTTATATACTGACAGTCAGAGTGCCATTGCAGTGGCACGGAACCCTGTGTTTCATGCTCGCACGAAACACATAGAGATTCACTACCACTTTGTCAGAGAGAGGCTACATGCAGGTGATATCAGCCTTGTCTACTGTCCTACCACCAGCAATGTGGCAGACATCTTCACCAAAGCTCTTCCACGAGACAAATTTGAAGCATTTCGCGATGCTTTGAATTTGACGCCCTTTGGTGGCGGATGATCCTTGTACACTTGATCACTCTTCACTCCAGGGGGGTTTGTTGGGTATCTCACACGCCTTACTTACGCCTACGCTCATATGGGAGTGTGCGGGTGATCACTAGGACACTGGGGCACTTTTTACTCTCGGTAGGAGAGGTTTTTTCCCCCAGATTATGTGTACTATTTTGTATGTGCTTGTGGTGCACACTTACGGGCACTTACTGTGTTCGGGTGTGAATAGCCCCTTATAACCCTAAGGTATAAGGGTTATCATTTGTACTTTCAGCTAACACTCTATTTAGTACTATTGCATTGGGTATCGTGCTCAACTCTGTCTCTCACTCTCACACTGTCTACTGCACTTCAGCTACACCTCGATCCTCTCCCATCTGACAGTGGGGCTACACCTCTCGGTGCTACACCATTTGCTCCATCTGCCCCAGTGACTACTAGACATGTGGTTGTTGAGCTAAAAATGCATTAGCTTTACTTAAACAGCCCCAAAACTTGATTAATTAATGAAGAAACCTAGTTTATTTAAAAGAAATGTGATCCTAGAGAGTTTCTGTGTCCCATAAGCACAAATCCACTTGGGAGGGTCCACCCTTTCTATAAATACTTATATTGCTCTCCATTCAGCCAACAATCTCGTTTTTGCAGATTTCAGGTGTTTTAGCTTGTTGCCCACACCCTATTTGTGGAGGACATCTCAGCCGAAGCTGTCCATTTCTGTCTACATCAATGGTGCCTGATTTCCAGCCCTCTTCTTGTAGTTTGGAGCTAATCCCGGCTAGGCGACTATTGTTCCTGCACAAACCTATTGCTATACTACCTGCCACGTCATTTGTAGCCTGTGTTTGGCAGTTTTCTCTCTCCTCCAGCTATTGCTCAGCTTCTGCAAGCTGTCGCCAGGCTGTCCAGCCTATGTTTGGCAATTATCTCTCTCTTACAGGCTGTTCTGCTTGCGTTTTTAGTCTTTCTCTCTCTTGCAGGTTGTCATGCCTGCATTTTTAGTCTTTCTCTCTTCTATTGTTTGCGTTTTTAGTCATTCTTTCTCTTGCAAGTTGTCTTGCCTGCGTTTTTAGTCTTTCTCTCTCCTCACTGCCGTGTGCATCAGATCCAACTTCTCACTGCTGCATTTGCTAGTGTTCGACATCCGAAGGCTGCCTTGCTACAATTCAGGATCCGTTCAAAGTACGACACACTCTCCAGCTCATCACCCCTGCCTTGATCCTTGAGATACAGGAGTTCGAGGTTCAGTATTCATTCAGTGCATAGTGTGTTTGCTGCATGAGCACTCCTCACTGCTATCTACATTAGATCCAGCTTCTCACTGTTGCGTTTGTTGGTGTTTGACATTTGGAAGTTGTCTTGCTACGATTTGGGATCCGTTCAGAGTACGACTCTCTCCAGCTTATTATCCTTGCCCCGATCCTTGAGATACAGGAATTCGAGGTTTAGTATTCATTCAGTGCATAGTGTGTTTGCTGCATGAGCATTGTATATTTAGCAATTATATTACTTTAGTTATTTGCTGTGTTTATTGTCTCTAAGTTACCCTAACTCTAACGTTGTTCTTTTATTAGTTTGTGCTTTGTCGTACGATTGTTATTTGTGTTTCTATGTCAGAGTATTTCTTTACAGTGGCATGCAGACAACCTCAATAGTCTATTTACTTTACTACTCTTGAAGGATTGGCTGATTCGTCTGCTAGTAGCTCTCCTATTGCACTTTACGTATCCATTCTTAGGGTATCCATTGCACCTTCTAGGATCCCTTTCCCACCTCGCTGTATGCGATGGCGTCCTTACACTTGGCCTTGCTCTTTTTTAGACTTCTACCGCATACTTGCATACTCATTGCATTGCATTGCGCTTAGTTTTACTTTCTTTTATTTTTAGTTTTGTTTTTTGAAGCATCTCACTACTCACCATTGTGCTTGCAGATTTTGATTTCTTTTGTAGGGTTTTGTATTTCAGTGTAGGGCTAACATACAAGCTTGCATGAATCCTTCTTGAGCTAGAGTCAGGAGATGCGTGCTGTTCCTTCATCATCTACTTGAAGTTTTACTCTTCTACCAGTATGAAGGCTTCCTCTCCTATAGTAGATCATGTAGTATCTCTCTTGATGCTATCATGGTGGTGACTTCTATCCTTGCTCTTCTAGTAGGGATGCTTCATCATCTTCATCCACATGGTTCTCGGTACTATACAAAGATCGACATCATCAGGCTGCTCTTCCTTCTTCAGCATCGACATCCAAGTTGAGAGGGGATTCCTATCCTTATTGGTATCCTAGAGGTTTTGGTATTTGTCTTTGATATTGGCCTTCTCCCCTTTTGTACCTTTCCCTATGCATTGAATGATTTTATCATTTTTGTACTAGGGCACTTGGGCAATTGAAAATTTTTTCCACGAGAGACATTGTCAAAGTGGCACTTGTTGCATGAGCATTCTTTGGCATGTAGCATTTTATGCATCCCATTGTGTAGAGCACCATTGGACAGATTCTAAGCTCTTTCCATCGGCAGATTACACCACCATTCTTCTTTCCATGATACTTCATTACCTCTCCCTTTTCATTGACATCCTTGAGTGCTTGGGTAAGCTTGTACTATTTTGTGATGTGTTGGGTGTACCATCTCTACTCCCGTCTTTTGGGTCACTATAACTTTTCACAAAAATAAAAAAAGGCTCAATGTGGTTCCATCCGCCTTTGTAGGGCTTGGTAGGCCACTGGGCAGCTGACGTACATCGTTTGTCCGATGCCCTGTCTTCTCTGGGGTGACAACTTGGACTCCCTTGGTAAGATAACAATTGTCTCTATAGTCTTGGTAGGCCATTGGGCAGCGGTCGTCACCCTTTGTCTGATGCCCTAGCTATTTTGGGGTGTGATGCCTTTGTGTAACCATTGTAGGCCTTTCCTTTTATGCTTTGTTTTGGGCCCGAGAGAGGGTGTTGAGCTAAAACACACTTTACAGCTAATTAGCATTTTTAGATAGCCCCAAAACACACTTAATTAATGAAAAGCACAAATTTGGTGCGAGGTTCGAGAGAGTTATCTAGGAAAGGGGAATTTAGGCTATATTATAGAGATAGGAGGTGATCCATGTGTACCCCACGTAGCTGCAACCATGTGCTTATCTAAGTGTATCAACATTCCTTGCCACTGTATATTGCTAGCTATTTGGGTTGCTCTAGAGCAAGCCTAGAGTATCTTTGTGTGGGGAGGTTGCAAAGTCTACAAATAAAAGTCACAGTCTTTAAAAGGGCCTAAGTCCCAATAGGTGATACTTCCATCTTTGCTTTGACTAATTTATGTGATTTGATAACTTACACCCGATCATTTGGGGGATCATTATCACTAGGGGCCTCTCCATCCGTTGCCTCACATCAACTTATTCTCTGTTGCCCTCCTCATTGTGCATCTCGGCCCTACAAAAGTAACCTCTATGATATATCTTTGGACTTGCTCCAATAACTCTCCACCATACATAAACTTAAGCATTTATCATCCGGTCCACTAGGTGGAGGTGTCAAGGACTATCACCTTGGTCTTTCCAAGGTCCAACATAAGGTCCTTGTCGTAGCAAAAGACATGCAACACATCTAGGTGTTGCTACAACCGCGAAGGGATGTCTTAGGTGAGCACATATCATCAGTATACAATATCATTAATCCCCAAAGGCCACCTCCATCTCCTCCTAGTCTATCGATGTAAAGAGCTAACTGTATTGTATCTTCTCTACCTATGTTTCGAATCAAAGACAAGGAGCTGCTGTTGTTAGATATCCAATAGCTCTTTAATTTAGAGAATTATTGCATAACAATTATTGTAGAGGCTTATGTTGATGCTGATGGCATACTGTGCAAACCACAGCATCGCACGTCTCGATCCTCGCGCACTCCGCTGACAAACTGGTATCAGAGCTTAGGTTGCTGCAGCTGCGTCACGACTGCGTCAGGACAGTTGTCGGAGCTGTGTCAGGACAGTCATTAGAGCAGTCTGTCAGACTGAGTCAAACAATCTGTCAGACTGTGGCAGTCTGTTAGGCTGCATCAGACAGTCCGTCAGACTGTCAGTTGTTAGGCTGTGTCAATCCGTCAGGCTGCATCAGACAGTTTGTCAGACTGCCTCAGTCCATCAGACAGCTTAGACTGCAGGAAGCAGTCCATTCAAGGTAACAGGACAGATTTTTCATTATTTTACAGAATTTCAAAGGTTTTCTGAATTAAACCTTTGGCCCACTGACGGGCATTCGCATGTGTAAGCATAGTGTGAAATTTTGAGCCGAAAAATTGGGGTTCTTCCTGGATTTGGGGAATTTTGATGCAGAACTGGACAATTTGATTCAGAAATTGCAAATTTGGTACACATTTGCCTATGAAATTTGGGGTTTTTCACATTTTAGTGAAATTTTGTCAATTTCATTGAAATTTGTGCACATTGGACCCAAGAAAATTGGGGCTTTTGCAGAATTCCATCAAATTGTGCAAGAATTGCTTGGTATATGCACTTGGGTACATGTATTGATGCAATTTGGGCAGATTTGCCTTTGAAAATTTGGGGCTTTTGACCGCAAATTGCAGCAGAATTTTGGGGATTTCACGTGCAATTGGTGCATTAGCCTATAAATCTAGCTGTAATTGATCGTGGAGTGCAGTAGAGCAAACATTCTCTAATTCTGGAAATCAATTCACAGATATGAAATTTCTGCAATTTCTTGATTTTTCACTGCTGGTTGGTACTTGCAGCATACTGTGGTCATTTATGTGACATTTGGACTTGCATTTGCTGACGTTTGAGTCAATTTAGTGCTGTAAAACAGTGACAGCAGCAACCTTTTGCACATCAAGAAGCTTGAGGGTGCACACAATTTTGCGATATGGCTAAAACAGTGCTACACTGTCTTGGTGCAGGAGAAACAAGTGAAGGCCATCAAAGCGAAGGGAATAAGACCAGTAGGTATGGAACAAGAAGAGTGGGATGATTTGGATGAGCTTGCATGCTCTACCATAGAGCTCTCAGTGCCAAACAACTTGCTCTTTAACTTTGAGAAGCTGAATTTTGCATATGAAATGTGGCGAAAGCTTGAGGAATTGTATGCCAAAAAAAGTGCAGCCAGCAAGGTTTAGTGGTTGAAAAAGTTGATGGACCTTCGCATGAAGGAAGGTACAGCCATGTGTGTACATTTGAATGAGCTCAACTCAATTTTCAGTCAGCTGATTGCTTTGGATTTCCACATTGATGATGAGTTCAAGGCTACTTTCTTGCTATGTACTTTACCTAAAAGTTGGGGTACTTTCAAGACAGCTTTGAGTAACTCAAATGCTTAGTTGTTATATTTTGATGTGGAGAGTTCTTTACCGATGAAAGAACACAACACACAATAATTCAGCAAACAAGTCTTCTAATGCATTGCACACTAGGGGCAGATTTCAGCAAAAGGGAAGGTTTGAAAATAGAGCACGCAGCAAGTCTCGTGGCAAAAGTGTGGAGTGTCATCATTGTGGGAGGAAAGGGCACTACAAACGGGATTGTTTTCAATTGAAGAAAGAGAAAGGCAAAAGCAAAAACACTTAAGACAACAAGGCTAAGAAAGAGGATAGCCAACTTGCAAAGAAAAGCGATGTGAAGATAGAGGAGATAAATGTAGTCACTCATGAGAATGATAGTGATGGTGATGTATTTCTTGCTTCTTCTTTGAGTTCACATGCATTGATTGCAAATTCTGATGATGATATGCATACTTGGATACTTGACTCAGATGCGTCTTTTCATGTCATATTGCATCATGAGTGGTTTTTTGACTACAATAGTGATGCACGTGGTGTTGTCCACTTGGGAGATAACTATGCATGTCAAATTACAGGTATTGGCAGTGTGAAATTGGAATTTCAGCATGGCTCCATGTTTGTTTTGCACAATGTGAGGCATGTATCTCAGCTCAAGAAGAGTTTGATAAGCACAGGGTAGCTAGATGACGAACACTATCATATCACCTTTGGGAATAGCAAATGAAAAATTTGTAAGGGCTCTTGCATTGTTGCCAAGGGCTCTAAAAGTGATACTTTGTATCCTTTGTATGTATCTAGTGTGCGTGACCATGTAGTCGCCATAACCGAGCAGCCAAGTGTTTCTTTGTGGGATAGCTGGTTGGGACGCATGAGTTAAAACTTGAATGAAAGTGCTTTCTCATTTGGGTTGTTTATCATATTTGAGGTATGTTGATTTTGAACAACGTGATCATTGTATTTATGGTAAGCATACTCAAATGTCACATAAAAGATTTCTCTCTAAAGTCTTCACCCTTAGAGTTGGTACATTCAGATGTATGTCAGATGCTAGGGTTATCTCTAGTGGGAAAGAAGTATTTTATTACTTTTGTTGATGATGCCACACACAAAGTATGGGTTTATCCAATCCGTTGTAAAGACGAGGCCTTGGATAAATTTAAAAAATTCTTGGCACTTGCTGAAAATCAGACCAACAAGACATTAAAGTGTCTTTACTTTGATAATGGTGGGGAATGTGTCCAAATCCTTTCAGGACTTTTGCGACAGCAAAGGGATTAAAAAGGAGCTCACTACCCCTCACAATCCACCCCTAAATGGTGTTGCAAAGTGTATGAATAGGACCATTCAAAGATAGGGTTGGTACAATGCTGTCACATGTTGTTTTACCTTATGGATTTTGGGTATAGGCTGTTATGAGAATCGTACACTTGATTAATTGGTTAGTAAGTAGGTCTTTGGGAGGGGGGTCTCTCAAGAAATGTGGTCGGGCAAGCCACCTTTGTATGCTCACTTGAGAGTGTTTGGCTACGAGGCAATTGTGCACATTCGCAAGGAAGAACACAATAAACTTGATCCTGCAAATGTATTTGGGATATAGATTATGGGATCTTGAAAAAGGAAAATTTTACGCAGCAATGATGTTATCTTCCAGGAAGATTGCATGCATAAATAACCTGAAAAGATTGAGGAAGTCAGAAGGGTTGTATTTCGGAAAGATGTACTAATAGGACAATAAAGAATGCCGGCTGGACAACAACAAATATCTGTTGTAAATGGCCCTGAAAATACAAGGAATGATCAGCAAGATATTGCCTTGAAAATGCAGGGAATGATGTTGAAAATGATCAAGAAGATATTACCCATGATGTATCACTATTTCAGCAAGAATAGATGCCTTTGGAACAACCAGAACCTGCTGTACAGCATGCGGAACCTGCAAAACAACAAGCTGTTAATGCAAATTTGTAAGCCAAACAGCTAGCAAATCTTATTCATCGGGTCCGCAGGTCGACCAAAATGCAAAGACAGCCAGATAGGTTTGTTTGTGGTGTCAATTATGTGGCTGATTATGTTATGTTGACAGATTGTGGGGAGCCTCATGCTTCAAGGAAGCAATGGATAGAAAAGATAGCAAGAAATGGCATAAGATTATGCTATCAGAGATGAAATCTCTCATGAAAAATGGCACTTGGGATTTGGTGCATTTTCCTAAAGGGCAGCAATTGCTACCATGCAAATGGGTTTACAGAATGAAAGTCACTTATGGTTCTTTGCCAAGGAAGCATGAACATGAAATTTATTTTGATGAAATTTTTCTCTTGTCGTCAAAATGACTACTTTGAGAACCATTTTGGGCTTAGTTGCATTTGAAGATATGAAACTCGTATAGATGGATGTAAAAATAGCTTTATTACATGGTGATCTATATAAGGAGATCTATATACAATAGCACGAGGGTTTTGTTGCAAAGGGGAAAGAGCACATGGTATGTAAACTCAACAAGAGTTTTGTATGGGCTGAAATAGGTATCACAAGAATGATATCATAAATTTGATACATTTATGTAATCTCAAGGATTCCATAGATCTCAAGTTGATTGCTGCTTACCAAGAAGACAGTAGATGGTAGCCTTATTCTCTCGGTTTTGTATGCGGAAAACATGTTGATTGCAAGCAGGGATGTTCATGCTTTGGACTCCTTGAAACAAAGCCTACACAATAGCTTTGATATGAAAGATCTTGGTGAGGCTAATCATATTCTTGGCATGCGTATACTTAAGTTTAGATTGCAGGGTCTTCTCTATCTATCACATCAGGAGTATGCTACTAAGGTTTTGGAACGTCTCAATATGAAGGGGGAGGGGGGGGGAGAGGGAAGCCATTGGTGTACCGTTGCTTCCATATGTGAAACTTAGTGCAAATGACAGCCCTACATCTGATGATGGAAAGATTGAGATGGCCAATATTCCTTATGCTTCAGCTGTTGGTAGCTTGATGTATGCTATGGTTGCTACATGCCCTGACCTTGCATTTGTGGTGGGAGTGGTTAGCAGATACATAGCATATCCTAGCAAAAAGCATTGGGAAGTAGTGAAGGGTATCATGAGATACCTTAAGGGCACAAAGAACTTGTGCATTTGCTTTGGGAAGCAGAAGTCATTTGTTGTTGGCTTTATGGATGTAGACTATGCTGGTCATCCTGATTGCAAGAAGTCTACTTTAGGATATGTGTTCACATTCATAGGGGGAGCAGTCTCTTGGATATCTAGGCTGCAAAAGTGTGTTGCATTATCTACTACAGAGGGAGAGTATGTGGCTGCTACTGAGGCATGCAAGGAGGCTTCATGGCTTTCACATCTTGTGAGAGAGCTTGGCATTACAAATGTTCCTATCCTCCATTGTGATAGTCAGAGTGCTATCATACTAGCACAAACAAGAGTATTGAGCTTGTCAAGGTAAATACCGATGATAACCCTGCAGACCTTCTCACGAAGGGTCTTCCAGTAGAGTGGTTTGCTCATTGCCGCTAGATGATGGAGGTTGGATAGTATATGTGTATTTTAGCTTTGTACATACATAGACTTAACTAATTCTTTCCTCTACCTTCAGGCATGTTGCCTTTAGGTAGGAAGTTGTTGGGAATAAAGGGTCATCATGCCTTTTATGGTGTTCAGGTGTGCACCTTACACATGTACTATATATATATATAATCAAAAACCTAAAGTGGTACACTTGGAGATAGTACCCACATCGAGTCTTGTGCTCTCTCTTTTTTTTTTTCGTAAAAGGTAATTGTATTAATTACGAAAAAAGTACAAGTTTACTTGATTACAAGATACATAATGGCACTAAGCCATCATGTGAAACGGTTCTAGTTCTAAGAGTTACAAGGTCATGGCAAAGATGTAGAGGAAATTGCCATATGCCAGGGACGCAAGTCCTCCCGGGAAAGTAAGTCAGAATGTTAAAGAAGATCTATCTGCCAATACAAGAGACCCTTAAGCCTAGCAATATGCCGCTGAACATTACAAGCGGAATCAAAAAGAAAAGCATTCTGAATGGTCTAGTTATGCCAACAGCCCCAATATCGAAGAAAGTGAAACACGAGCTTCATATGTGGCTGTGCCGGTGTTGGGTATTTGGGCTGCACAAAGACCCAATCAAAGGGCCTTAGCGAGAAACCAACCACCGCTCTTCAAACGGCTGACAAGAACGACCATATTTTCTTAGCGATAGGGCAAGAAATAAATCGGTGACGGGCAGATTCGACACTGGTGGTGCAAAAGAAACAATTGCCATTGGATATTCGTTGCTTGGAAAGAGCTGAAGCAAGCGGAAGACCCCCAATCATCACCCTCCAAAGAAAGACCTTATATTTGAAGGGTGTCTTGTTCAGCCACCCTTCCATCACAGTTGCTCTCCACCATGACCGGGATTTACGCAATCCCCATAGAGCATTAGCTTTAGTGACCAGCCAGTGATGATCTTTAATCAGAAGATGATAGACCTGGTTAGCGGAAGCTTTGCCTAAACTCAGCCGGCCTTCAAAGTCCCAATCCTGCCAAGGACGATCCGAAGCAAGGGCAGGAAAGGGTTGTCTGCTCTGGAGCACCATCAAAAGTTGTTTCCATAAATGCCTGTATCCACGCGGGATCCTAAAGATCCTCCTGGCTGTACGAAATGATATTAACACATTGCGACTGGCAAGGGTGGCATCCGCGACTGAAGTTAAGCCCAAACGTGCCATACGGTTGAATTGTGGTCGAAGCTCTTGTTTACCTTCCCATGAAAGTAACCGCGAGACTGCCATCAACTCCAGTTGAAAAGAATTAGCATCTAAGCGATGCTCCGCCGGATGCCACTGAGCCTTCCAGAGGACCAGTTTCCAGGAATATACCAAATGGGCAAGCAGTGATGAAGAGGAACAAGAGAATCAGGAATCGGCATTAAGAACATGCCACCACGAACTCTGGATTTGGGTAGTGCCATGCCGAAGCCCATGCTCCTCAAGGAAATAATGGGCTATAACGACCCACGGATGATGATCTGAGCACATGGCGCGGAAAAGAGACCAGCGGAGGGCCAGCATGTGAGTTTGGGCATCCAAAATAGCTCCGCCACCCATGCGTTTGGGGGTGCACGCATGCGACCAAGAAATCCAGGAAATGCCTGCATGCAAGGAATCTTTCTTCCATAACATAAAACGAATAAACTGAGTCAGAGCATTCAGAGTAGTAGTAGTCCAGGGCAGCAAGGGCAAGAAATATGTGAGCATCGACAATATAATTGTCTGGGCTACTTTGAGGCGAACATGGAATGGCCAAGCCTGAGACTTCCAATACAGAAACTTAGCCACCAGTTTCTGAGAAGTCCACTGTAGAAGCTGCTTTGGGGGAACATCAACGCCCAAGGGGTAGCCAAGATACTTGACAACGGAGCCACGAGGCATAATGATACCTTGCCAGTTCAATGAGTGCAAATCCGACTCCGTACAGCTGAGAATGACTGATTTCAACGCATTGATGCGAAGGCCGGAAGCCTGACCAAAGAGAGCCTAAACATCCAATGCTTTGCGAATGTTATCCTTATTCGCCCGCAGAATCATAAAACTGTCATCAACCAAGGATTGACTAATGAAATGTTGTCCAGAAGGAAGCGACAATCCAGCCAACTGAGTGGAAGCTGCCATATGAGATAACATCGAAAGAACTGGATGAGTCGCAAGGGCAAAGAAAAGAGGGCTCAATGGGCATCCCTATCTAACAAAGCGGGCAAGGGAAAATGGCTCGGTAATGCCTCCATTCAACATGACTCGCGAAGACGCCGCTGCACTGATGATGTAGATCAGTCGAGACATCCGATCACCAAAGCCCATAGCAGACATAAGCTCTGCAACAAAAGACCACTCCAGATAGTCGAAAGCCTTTTCCAGGTCCAATTGAATCAGTACGACCTCCTGATTAGAATGCTTTGCATAATCAATCGCTAGTTGCGCATTTAATACATTCTGTAGAATGTTTCGGCCCTTAATGAAACCATATTGAAGAGGATGCACAATGGCAGGGAGATGCTTGTGGAGCCGATTCGCCATTACTTTGGAAAAGATTTTGTACATAGAACCCATTAAAGAAATTGGGCGCCAATGTTTCAACATAGACGGCGAAGGAACCTTTGGAAGCAATTTAATAAGTCCTTCTTTCCATGAGGAAGGCATAATCCCCGTTTCCCACACCTGCTGAAACAAAGCCGTCAATGGTTTCGCCAATTGGGTAGCAAAAACCTCAAAGAACTCATTGGTGAGACCATCCCAGCCAGGACTTTTATCCTTGGGTAAGTGTAACAAAATATCCATAACCTCCGCCTCACAAATATCTGACTCCATAGTGGCTTGCATGTCCTGCGGAATCTGATTACGGACCAGGTCATAAAAAACTGAACGGGCCTGAGTAGTTTGGGCTGAAGGTGGAGAAGTGGAACCAAGAAGGTCGATGAAATAATTCCTACATATATGCACAATAGTCTGCGGATCAAGGACCAGGTGCCCTTCTGCATCTAGGAGTCTAGTCATATTCTCTCTAGCAGGAGAGGCATGGAGAGCTCGAAAGAACTTATGAGTCTGACACGCATTATCTTGCAAAGTCTCCGTCAGATGTTGCAATTTGGCCTGTTGATACGATTTCAACTGAAACTCTTGAATAAGATGAGCCACACGCATTCCCAGTGCTAGTAGAAATGCATCATTTGGAGTGTCCACCAGCAGAGAACGGACCAAAGCCAGCAAGTCCTCCGCTGCTTGCCGACGCTGTCGACAAAGAGAGGCATGATGGATTCCATACTGCCGAGCAACCCGCTGCACATTAGAGAGCAATCGGTCAAACGAAGCAGTGCCCAGAGAGGAGAAGTCCAGTAAGAATCTATCAATCAATTGCTGCATATAACCCTGAAAGATTGCATGCTTCAAATAAGACGAGTTAAAACGCAAAGGAAGCCTCTCCAGAAATCGCTTAAAAGGTGCAATGGGTTGTGCTAGCATCTCAAGCTACAGAGGAAAATGGTCCGACAATGCATATTGCTGCAACACTTTCATTTCAAGCATCTCAGGCAGGAAATCATCATTCTACATGATGTATATGCGGTCCAGCCGCGACCATGTTGTTGCGTACTGGGCAGAATGGAAAGTAAACCCTGTAGAAGACGGGTGCAGCCAGGACCAGAGATCTTGCTTAAGAACAGCAAGAGCCAACTCATGCTACCTACGGCTTTCCAGCGCGTCCATTACTGAATGCTCCGATGTGGATTGCGAAGAATCAACACACATATTGAAATCCCCCATGAAGAGGCCCCGTCTACCAAGTGACAAAGAAGTCTGCAAAGTATGCCAAAGCTCCCGGCGCGATAAAGGATCATTCGGAGCATAGAGACCATTCGGAGCATAGAGACTAAGTAACCATAAGATTTCTCCATCGAATAAAATTTCAATCACCACAAAGCGGCCATGCACATCATTTTTAATAAGAAGAGGTTGATATTTTTCGTGTACAATCATGAGCACACCAGAATAACGCATGGCCTGTGTCCCTGCATAGAACAGACGAAAGCCATGGCAATCCATAACTTTTTTAGCTTCACCGTGACTCTTGTGTTCAAGAGCACACAAGACATCCCGCTGATTCTCATGCAATACAGTCCACATGGCATGTTGCTTATGGCGAGAACAAATTCCTCGCACATTCCACGTGGCTATTTTCATGGGTTTTTTGTAAAAGAAAATTAGGTACGAGGCATAGCTTGCCTCGATTTGACCTTTTCTGCGAGAATGTCCAGGACTCCCTCATCCAAGAAATCAGCCAACACGGCAAAAGAGTTCTGCGGACTAGATTCGGAGGTAGACGGCATATCTGCTGGCTTGGGAATGGAGCGGGAATAACGATGATCCCCGGGGGTAATGGCGTTGCCTCTGGTATCAAAAGCCAGCTTAGCTGGTGGACCCTTTGAACGATCCGAATACACTCTCCAAGTGGGCTGAGGACGGGGGGCAGAGGAAGCCATCGCAGGAGGAGAGTGCTCTGATGGCAACATTTCTTTCCTGCACATATAAGTACGCATGGAATCTTGTGACGCAGAAGGCACAGAATTCTCCATGCCAGCAATCACCCTGGTACCTTTTTTTGCGCGTACTTCAACCCAGTCTGTGCCATGGAATCTAAACCCGAAACCTGTTGTTTACCTTTATCCAGAGCTTTAGGTAGGTGAATAGCATCCTGCCACAGGACATCACATACCATATTTTCCATGGGTAGCGCAACATGCCCAGCATCTGAAGTGTGTTGTTGTTCTGGGCATTCGGCCATGAAATGCCCTAATTTTCCACAGGAAAAGCAGTGTCCTGCAAAATTGCCCCATTTCAAACGAAAGTGTAAAGGATGCATGTCAGAGCAATTGAGACGTAACCACGCAGGCCTTTTCCTGGTAGTGTCCCATAACATACACAAGCAGTTACGATTCACTGCCCTTAAACTTGGAGGGACCAGAACACTGCCCACAGCAGCCATGGCGTCCTTCAACAGTGGCCAATAAACAGCCGGGCAATTTTCCACTTCAACCCATACAGGGCACTCGTTGCAGCAGGCGCTGAAAATCTGCCATTGGGCGCCATGGTACAACATGGACCAAACAGCGATCAAAAAACAGAGGCAGTTTAGACAGAAGAGCAACACGGTGCGTCTCAGATTTTAACAGCACCTCAAAAAAACCTCGGGGCCCCACAAAAATCTCTTCAACACATTCCCCTTGTAGCAGATTGTGCAGCCATTGGCGAATACGGGAAAGCTGGGGGATTCTACCAGTGAAGAAGAGTATCATCGCGCGATCATAGAATACTGAAAAGGAGCCAAGACAGATTTGGGGTCAACAGTGGCTTCCAAAACATCTTCCGGTGCAGAGTCAGAAAAGACTTCCTGATTATGTTGAACATAATCGCCAAGTAGAGTGTTGGCAAACTCTAGCAAATGCTCCCAATCAACATCCTGAGAGTCTACAGAGTCCGAAGCAACCTGAGCATAGGAATGATCCTGATGATCCATTGACTCCTCCGAAGTGTGCTTGGTGCGTTTGCCTGCAGGCTGAAAGTTAGGAGCAGTGGGCATCTCTTCATTGCACGGAACCATATCGTCGGGTTCCTCGGTATCAGAGTCCGGACCAAGCGCTGCCACCGTTTGGTCTATAAAATCCAGGTCCAGGCCAGCCATGGTGTATCACTGCGTATACCGGTCACAAAGATCTCACAGGAGGCAGGAATGCATAGGCCGCTCTCCCTCTTTCTGAGGCCAAACGGACCCGACACTGGACTGACGAAGAAGCTTGGGAAGCGCGTGCGCAGAAACAGACGGCCGCTGTGCAGAGAAGGCACGTCCGCAGGCAGAGAAGGGCTCGTTCCCTTTGCTGGCTCACTCTGTCGCACGCTCTGTGTGGCAACCTGGGTGTGACTGGCTGCTGGCCCTTGGTGGCAAAACGGGCAGATCAGGGCGGGCAGCAGGCAGGGGGTGACAGAACGTCCAGGCAGAGGGCGAGCTCTCTCTCTCTCTCTCTCTTTCTGTGGTGTGCACTGTAGGGCGACCAGCTGTTCGCAGACAGGCAAGGGCAGGAGTCGAGCCGCAGGGTCGAACAGACCCCACGCTGGTCCGAGGGGAGAACGCAGGCAGCGCGTGAGGCAGAGGAGCACGTCTGCGGGTCAGGAGAAGCGCGTCAGATCCTGTCGCTCTCTCTCCCTCACGGGCATGGACGGCGGCGACGGCGACTGACACGCACGGGCACAGGCGGACGAGCACAGCGACTGACGAGCACAGGCAGGACGAGCACGGACGACGGCGACTGACGGGCACGGACGAGCACGCAGACAGGCGACGGCGTGTCAGGCGACGGACGAGACGACGGGTCAACGGTAGGGTTTCGGTCCCGCTCCCGCCATCGCTTCTCTCTTGTGCTCTCTCTCTCTCTCTCTCTCTCTCTCTCTCTCTCTCTCTCTCTCTACTCTGCACTCACACTCTCTCATTGTGCGAACCATAGTGTGTCTCGATCCTTGCGCACTCCGCTGACACTTATAAGAGGGGAGGAGCTCCCTTGCCACAATCCCCACCATTAAAAATTCCAAACTCCTTACAATATGTAAATGTAGGCATCAAGCTGCATTTTAAAGCATGTTTGGAACTTAGGGGAGAACAAAGATCAGATTTCGTGCAAAGTGCTTATCATTTTAGTAATGCAATGAATGATTCCAATGATATTTGGCCTATCTTGGTATTGATAGTCATCTATGCCTAAAATGTTGCATAGTGCATGGTTGTCCTACTTCCGCTTTTGGAATGCATTGATTTCTTTGTGGCACTTTTGCCAAACGAGCATGAAAATGCAGGCTGATCTCTAGAATGCACAAGTAAACACAAGTGTAAAAGCTAGGTGCACAAGCTAAGTTGAGAAACAATTCTCAACAAGAATTCTGTTATAGTCGAACTAGTATAGCTGTCTAATGCATTCCCTCTAGTGCTGGTGAAATTATTTGCAAGACAGCTAGTGCATTCCCTCTAGTGCTAGTGAAACTATTTGCAAGTATCATAGTACTGCCATCTCACCACATAATGAATTTGTCAGGACTTAAAGCAGCAAAACGAGTTCAGTAAATATATGAGGTACTTTTGGTGGTAAATGCTTAAGTGGCTGAAACAGGTTTCCTCTACTCTGAATCTTCATATTTAAAATAACTGGTCTGCACTTTCCCACAGGTTTAAGACTGGGCCAATCAGTGCCTTACGATCCTGCTGTTCATGCAGTCGGACAGAAATTTGCATCCAGACAGCGATGGACACCTAGTCAAACACAAATTCAGTTTCTTGAAAAACTTTTTGAACAGGGAAGTGGCACTCCAACCAAGCAGAGGATAAAGGAGATCACTCAAGAATTGAGTCAGTATGGTCCAATTTCAGAAACAAATGTCTACAATTGGTTCCAAAACCGAAGAGCAAGATCAAAAAGAAAGCAGCAAGTTGGAGGTCACAACAATGGGGAGTCAGAGTTTGATACGGATGGTGATTCTCCAGAAGAAAAAAGGGCTAAGCTGGAAAGGGATTTGTCAAACGAGAGCTTTGGAGCTGGTCCAGTAGAGTTGCATCATCAAAGTGGTGACAGTGGTGAGCATCAGCAATTTGATATGCAGAAAGGCCCTCGGCCATCTTCCTTTCAACAGCTTGAGACATCAAAGGGGCCTGAAACATTGATGATTCATACACAGCAGGACCATATTTCTTTTTCTGCTAACAGAGCTCATAGGGATGATCATGGTTTTGCACCTTCAAGTATGTAGGCTTCACAAGAAGAGGTCATTTATAGACAGACTGAAAGAAATGGAAATGGATGCACATGCATACACAGACACGTGCACACACAGGCACACACACTGTTGGGTTATAAGGATAGTTGCTGTTGAAATGTACAGCATATACAGGTTTAAAGGGAGGCACTCTTTTTGTTGCCTGCTTTTGAAATATGGAAGTGGTTTCCCGTGTTGGTTCTGCAGGTATGGCTGGATCATTTCCATTGATGAGTTTTAGAGCGTGGGATGCAGCAGCACAGACACAAGATGCCAAAACTGGTCATGTTGCTACTTCAATGCCACAAGAATTTTCAGCAAAAGGCAAGAATGAGCAATGATAGAGGAGCGTCCTTCAAACTTGAGGACCACAAACTTTGCAGGCTAGGGAATAACCTTCCTTTTAGCGATTGAGTTTGGCATTCCAATTGAAAGGATAGTTGCCACTTGCCATTAGGATAGGTTGATAATACAGGCCATATAGAAGTGCAATTGCCCCAAGTACTTACTTTGTGATGCTGCACAGGGTCTTATGAGGCTTTGTGCGTAGCTTTTCTAAAGGAAACAATGTTAGTAGTGTTGGGCTACCTTTGGTTGAAGAGTGGTACATGGAAAAGAATAGCATGTACAAAGAGGCCGAAGTGGTTGTGTGATATTAAGATGTACAAAATCAGGATGATCAGACAACAGGAACAGGTTGTATGTGAGCCCTCATTTCGTCAAAGATGAGTGGGTTGTAATCCTATTTCAAGCCTGTAATGGAAGGTGGATACTTTTGATCGCAATCAGGGAGAGAAATTAGACAACATGCTCCATTAGTCACTGCTTTAGATCGTGTAGTTGGAGAAGGCATCTCTAAAGTTGATGGTTGAGGCTTGATGTTTATGTCTGTTTGACTACCATGGGTAGGGAAAAATGCTCGGGAAGCACCTGGCCTTAGCCTTATATTTCATGGTCGATATCGCGGTGGATGATTCGCTAGCTGCAAATGTTTAAATAGTCGTAGGATTTGCATTTAAAGGCCCATCAACCAGAGCAAGCAAAAATGACTGCAGCACGTGAATGGCATAAACCAGGAACAAAAGGGAAACTCATGCCATATTAGCCTTTGGCTTAAAACGTTCCACCTTGCCACTACCCTCCCCATCTCTGCTGTGGTGAGATTTGTATATTTGTGCACTTGCTATAATGGGCTTAATTAGAGATTTGAAAGATCAAATAGCATCTTTATTGAGAACGAATGATCCTTACATAGAAATTGAGGGCATACCTTGGTGAGACTTTAGGTCCCTTGTGTGCCCATGAGAATGTGCCAACAGATCAAAACAACAATGTGTTGTTTTTCCACTAATATTGACAAACACCATGGCTGAGTGATATTGCACACCATGAAGAATGTGGAGAGGTTTGCAAGTGTATTTTAAATTGATGTACTATAGATTGTTTTGAGTAGTCCATAAGTAAATGTTCTTTTTTAGATGTGAAAGGATATTTGTCAATTGAATGTTGGGGCTTACATCAAGGCTTGTGTTTGAGGGGCAACCAAACCCTTGACTACCAACTTAACACAAGTCCATCTTGATGGCCAACCAAGTGGAGCCATGATCTCTTTTTCTACATTGTACAAGGTGCCTTCGTTGCAACTTGTGAGAATGAAACTTTGGCCTTTGAGTTTATCAAAGCATCTCATTACCACTTGAGCTACAAGGTCTTCACAAAATATTCTATTTTGTGTTTGTTTTGTTGTACGTTTCAACCTACTAACAATTTTGACGTCTCGAGAGTCTTTTTAAAAGGCTTCTTATGAGCCTTAATTCTTCAATATATGACCATCAGGTTTCCAATTTTCTAGGCCTTTCAATTTAGTGGCTCTTCATTCTCATGGTCCTTGACCTTGTCTCTTCATCCTTAATTATATTTACACAAAAAGTACATGTAAAAGCTTTACCTATCTATATGCTATATACTTATCGTTAATTAGAAAAATGAGAAAAAAGTAGTTACTCCAAAATGAGTCCATTGAATGTTTTCTTTTAAAACAATTAATGGTCTTTGGTTTAAGAGTTTGTGCCTCATATCATCACGTTTTTCACCATAGGGCTACTTATCATGCATCGACGGTTAGACGCTTAACCTTTGACTACCAGAATTCAGCTTGAAATTTACAATATGAAGTACAAATCGGACCCAATAGTAGATTGAATGAAATGCTCTCTATTGTAAATGATATTGTATCATTCTCCTTGGTGCTAGCTAGAGAGGGCATACCAATGCTCTTTCGTATTTTGGTGGCCTTAATGTTTGGACTTGGGACTTCACATGTTCTTTATAGAGTATGAGTTCTAATGTAGAGAGTTCTTGGATGAAAACGTTGAGGTATACAGTTATGTCCAAGTAAAACTCTTAGATTATAGTGTCTACTGGATGTTCTTGTAGGACTTGGAAAGCATGGCTCTCCTTGATGGAGGATCCTAGTAGTGAGCTAAGCATGGAGCTTGTGTGGCAATAGGTGGTGCAATAACTATTGTTTGACTACCTCTAGTTTTGTGAGGGATTGGGGCATTGAAGGACAATGAGGCATGTCTATTTTTTTATCAAAATGAAGTATTTGTGGTATGTCTTGGATGCCCCAGTTCCTTTTGCTCACCTCTACTCTAAGACCTTATAGTGTTGGAATTTGTAGTTATGTGCATCCAATGCTTGATTCATAGCCAACTAGCTTAGCATGATTATTAGTCATCCTACTTGTTTTGAGTTCCCTTTTTTGATTATACAAGGAAGAGTGAAGACATGTACATTTGTATTTGGTGAGTGAGGGAGCTTGTGGTATCTATGGGCTAATGCTATTATGTATTCTTGGCTCTCTTAGTGTATTGTGACTCCCATACCTTTGTGTTTTGAGCACGTCTATTGCCAATGATGATCAATAATTGGTTTGTGATCCAAAGGAAATGCAATCAAAGTTGCAATAAATGCTAGGGTTGTAAGATACTTGCCCAAAGATTATACATAAATGTCAATATGCCAAGAATGATGCAATCACAATGAGATGATAAATCTTAAGAGAGGTGCAAAGTAACATAAATGGTAATTGAATGATGGAATTGTACTAGGAGGAGAAAACATGGTACATATGGTAGTTCTTCATCATTACTAGGTGAGCTAATCTAATCACTTGTTTAAAAAGTGTTATGTTGATTATCTACTTAATGATACCATTCTTGATGCTTCTAAAATTAGCTTGCAAATTGGGATCCCTTTAAAGATGTGTTGCTAGTGCACATTCTTCATTAGAGCATGACCACAAACCAACTCATGGTGCTATAAAATATTTAAGACCATGTGATTAGATTGATAGACTTTGAGAATTGGGTCGCGTGAAAGTTGAAGGGTCGACAAGTGTATAAAGAAAGGGTAACCATTTTCATCTCTTGTTGAGATGTTCATACGAGGGGTTCACTCTTTAATATTTAACATGCATATGATATGGTTATTGTGAGTTGGTAATGTAAATGGTAAAGCAATCTGTTGACTTGTTTACAAAAGCTTGAAAGAGTACATATCAACTAATTCTTCTTGGACCTTGGTTGGTTAAGTTTGTGAGATGGATAAGTAATAAAGATGTGAAGGGATACTTGGATACATGCCCTTTAAGAAAAAATTGTATTTTATCCCAACACAAATTGTAATATGTTGTGACTTTAACCACTTGAATGGTATATAGAATCGACTACGTCACTATGTCTTGGTTCACTCTTTGTGTGATCTTCTTAGAGAATACGGTCGAGAGTAAAAGAAGAGCTTGAAGTATAGAGAGAAGTTTCGTAGAAGAAACAATATAAAGCCAATACAGATTAACCCATTGTAGATTACATTTATGCCATAAAAGCTTGTGACAAAACCACATATGGCATGTATATCAACATATAATCCAAGATGTGGGACTATAGCTTACTGTAAACCCATTTATATTTAGTCTACGTGCATTACGATTCACCATACATAAGTTTAGACATCGAGCAATGTATATGTGGCTCAAAAATGGGCCCATAAATTCATATGAATAGTTTGGAACCCATGTAGCTCATTCAAACATGTTAATCCTTGTTTTAGGTTCCCAAGTTACTCCTTTCAGACTCAAACATCAATTTTGCATCATGTAATAGTTGTAAAGCAAGAGGGATGTAAACAATCCACAAAAAAGACCTATTTTGGAACAAGCAAAAGCCTTTGAGCATAGATGAGAGATGAATCACAAAGAAAAATCTATGAATACCAGTGATGCCCTGTTTTTGTGCATATACAATAGTGAAAAGCTTCAAGATAAGCCGATAAACATCAATCTTGCATCCTATTTTACAACAATAGAGCAAGATAAATCAAAAAGCTCCATGAAATCCCTTGATTTGAGACACCCAAGAGCAAAACTTTAGATGTAGATCAAGGAGTTCTCTCTATGGACAACAGTTGTTTTAGCTTTTAGTAAGATATGCATAAATAGAGGAATCAATATGAGCATCCCAACTTGACATTTTTTGAATATAAATTTCTACCTTATTCAACTCATCTTTGGAAATCTTCCCTTTTTCTACATCTCTATTACATGTGTCCACGGTTCATTCTTTTGGCCAAGTATGGCATCACATATGGAATTTTACCTAGAGATATTTTCAATCTGTAAGTCATGGGTTGTGGCTCCAATTGCAACATATATATTTCTCACTACCATTTCATATACAAAACTTCTACATTCCACCCTTTCCAAACAATTTAGATTTTTGTTCAAAGCATCCTTATATGTCTTGTAATATTTGTGTTCATGCTCTCTATTATCACACCAAATACATCTATGCACAAATCCTTCGCAAATCTAAATCCTTGGTCTTGTAGACTACCCTTTTTCTTCCAATTTTGCAAATTTCATATGCAAATCTTGCATGCTTTTACAAAAGCTTTTTGCAACTTCTCAATGTCATTCCATGCAAATGAGGAGATGTTCCCACCCCACATTTCCACTCCATATAATACCTTCTGTAGAACATATGCATAAAAAATCATACAATGTATTTTTCAGCATTTAGTATCTATATGGCTGTAGTTGTTTTCAAAGTGATAATGCTTTCTTTTCCCTGCCACTAATGGCCGCTCCACACATGTATGCCATTTGTGGTCTACAGGTATCTCAATCTCCAAGTATTTGAAAGTAGATACTACCTCTATAGACTGTCCTACATAATATACTTTTGGTTTGGTCTTTGATTGCTTGGTGCGCACAGCCATTAGCTTTGTTTTTTATACATTCATAGTCAAACCACGATGTTGACAAAACCGTTCAAGAATCCCCAGTATATGTAAAAAGACCACATCATCTGCATAAAGCAGGAGCAAGATGCCAAACATACCAATATGTGGGCTTTTGGCTTCCTCTTTATTCATAGCCGTGAGAAGTATTTCCTCTAGCTTATCAATGCCTAAGCCAAATAATGTAGGGAAGAGCGAGCAACCTTGTTTGACTTCCATATTACTCTCAAATACTTATGATAGATCGTTGCGACCTCTGAGGCGACACACCACTGGTTGATATATCTTGTAAATTCCCATGCATAGATCATTTGGGGCCCCTAATTCTTGTATTTGTTGCTATAAGGTAACCCTTGGTACGGTGTCAAAAGCCTTCTTAAAATCCACAAAACAGCAATACAAGGTTGATCCCTCAAGGTGACTCTCATCCATAAGCACATGTAAAGTAACCAAATGGTCTATGGTGTTATGACCAAGGCAAAAACCTGCTTGTCCATAAGCTCATTTGTTATTACTTTTTGCCCATTTACGACAGAGAAAGGGGGAATGGTAACAAAGAGAGAGAGGAAGAGAGAAATGAGATATGAAGGAAGGGAGAGGAAGAGAGAGAGAAAGGGGAGAACGTAACAAAGAGAGAGAGGAAGAGATAAACAAGATATGAAGGAAGGGAAAGGGGAGAATGAGTAAGAGAAACAATGAGGGGGAAAAGAAACAAAGAGAGAGGCAAGAAAGAAAGAGAAAGAGAGAAAGAAAGAGAGGGGGAGAGGAAGAGAGAGGGAGAGAGAAGGAAGAGGTAGAAAAGAAGGGTGAGGTAAAGAGAGAAAGGAGAGTGAAAAGAAGAGAGAGAGGGAGGGAGGGAGAAAAATAGATGGAAAGAGAGATAGAGAGAACAACAAATAGAGAGCAAGAGAGAGAAAGAGGAAAACAATGAGAGAACTAGAGTGAATAGAAATATAGAAAAATAAAGGGGGAGGGGGAAGACTAGAGATACAGAGGGAGGTGGAGAGAGAGGGTCTTTCAATGTTCTTATTTTATAATTTTTTATTTTCTATCTTTAATTTTGATTGTAACGAGATGCCTTGAGTGAGAGTGGGGAGAGAAAGAGAGAAAGAAATAGAGAGAAGAAGGGAGGGAAAAAAAGAGGGAGAAGAAGTGAGAGTTGGGAGGGAAGATGGGGGGAGCGAAAGAAACAATGAGACAGAGAGAGGGGGAGAGAGAAAAAAAGAAATACGAAGAAAGAAAAATAAAAAATGGAGAGAGAGAGAACGAGGGGTGGGGAGAGAAATAGAGGGGGATAGATAAAGATAGAGAGACGGGGAGAGAAAAGGAATGGAGAGAGAGAGAGAGAGAGAGAGAGAGAGAGAGAGAGAGAGAGAGAGAGAGAGAGAGAGAGAGAGAGAGAACGAGGGGTGGGGAGAGAAATAGAGGGGGATAGATAAAGATAGAGAGTCGGGGAGAGAAAAGGAATGGACAGAGAGAGAGAGAGAGAGAGAGAGAGAGAGAGAGAGAGAGAGAGAGAGAGAGAGAACGAGGGGTGGGGAGAGAAATAGAGGGGGATAGATAAAGATAGAGAGACGGGGAGAGAAAAGGAATGGACAAAGAGAGAGAGAGAGAGAGAGAGAGAGAGAGAGAGAGAGAGAGAGAGAGAGAGAGAGAGAGAGAACGAGGGGTGGGGAGAGAAATAGAGGGGGATAGATAAAGATAGAGAGACGGGGAGAGAAAAGGAATGGACAAAGAGAGATGGAGGGAGGCAAACAAAGAAAGAGAAAGAGGGAGAAAAAGGGCAGTGGGGAGAGAAATAGCGAGGGGGATAGATAAAAATAGATAAAGGTAAAGAGAAGGTGAGATAAAAGGAATAGAGAGTAGAGAGATACAATGGGAGAGAGAGAGGAGGGAGGCAAACAAAGAAAGGAAAAGAGAGAGAGAAAGAGGGGAGAGAGAAATAAATGAATGGAGAGAAGTAGAGAGATGGTAGAGAGAGAAACAATGAGAGAGAAATAAAGGAATGGAGAGAAATAGAGAGATGATAGAGAGAAGGAAATAAAGGAATGGAGAAAAGTAGAGAGGAGGGTGGCAAACAAAGAAAGGGAAAGGGAGAGAGAAATAAAGGAATGGAGAGAAGCAGAGAGAGAGAAACAATGAGAGAGAGGGGAAAAGAGAGAAACAATGAGATAAAAGGAGGCAAACAAAGAAAGGGAAAGGGAGAGAGAAAGAGGGTGGGGAGAGAAATGAAGAGGAGAGAGAAAAGGAATGGTGGAAAATATAAGGATGGAGATTGAGAAAGATAAGTAAAGATTAAAATGGGGGAAGATCATCAATGAGGGAAACAAAAACATATTGTTTGACATAACATAGACCAAATAGAGAATGATGATGGTCGTGATATCAAAGATTGTGAGGCATATCCTAATTAGCATGTTCCATGTCATTGCACTCAATGCAAGCTGGCAATTAGACGAAAGCGTTGCTTGTCCATAGAATATGTACGACACTTTGGCGAGTTTCAATTGGAGATCATTGACCTGAGAAAATGGTAAGAAAAGCGTGTATCAATCATGTTTTACACTCGCAAAGTAATTGAATATCATTTACCAAAATATTAGACGCGTCCCAAAAATTTATAAAAAGAGGTAATGATTTATCCCAAGGAATGCACCTATTGTGGCTTGTTAGAAGAGTTTTTGGGCATGCAATGCATGGAGTGCATAAGCCAATACACCAATTGGAGGGCATAACACAGACTATACCCTCGATACTAGAGGAGACAGTGAGCCTTTTGGACCTTCCTCCAATCTTGAGCGTGAGATGGAAGCAAAGTCATCTAATCCACTGAGAGAGGAAGCGTCCATGCCATTGTATGATGGGTGCCGAGTATCTTGCTTGAAGATGCTGCTTGTGCTTCTAAGTGTGCAGACAAAGTATGGGTGGAGCGATGCGAGTGTGACTGAGTTATTCATGTACATTCTACACTGTTGATTTTTTAAACTCCATTATAAAAAACACTTCTTGTACTCTTCAAGGGTGCTTTGGTTTTTTTAAAGGTTGCTAAGGTATTACATATTACCACATGAAAACATGATGCTTGAGTCCCATGATGATGCACGATTGGTGTTACAAAAGCTTGGCATGGACTACAATAGTATCCATACATATGTCAATGATTGTGTGCTGTTCGAGGAGACTACGAGACTATGGAGACATATCCGAAGTGTGGTGCTTACACAGATATCGATAGAACTTGCAATGACAAACCATCTCTCAAAAGGTTTTCAAACACTTTTCACTTATTCTGCGTATACATCATATGCTTCATATGTTGGGCATGGCAAGGTTGACAACGTGGCATATACAGAATAGATCCATAGATGGAGTCCAACAAATATAAGTAGATTCACATGCATGGAGCCACATTGACTCCACCTTTTCAAGCTTTGTATATGAGCCAAGGAATATTTGGCTTGGTCTTGCTATGGATGACAGGAATCCATTCTGTTTCCACTCAACTTCTTATAGTGTGTGGCATGTAGTCCTTGTTAACTATAACATCTTGCCATGGATTTCTATGAAGAAAGGACACTTGATCCTTAGCTTCCTCATTGTCCTAGTAGGTGCTAGAAAGTCAAGCCCATGGATGTCTACCTCCATCCATTAGTTGATGATCTCAAGATTTTATGGGAGGAGGGGTTTGCTATGAAAGACATAAGCAAGCATGATGGGCCATGGTCCGCTAATATACGACCTGTTCTCATGTGGACTATGCATGACTTTTTAGGATTCGGGGAGGATTGCTCAAGTTAGTGGACTTCCGTTCTCATTGTTGATATCTAACATAGCTCATTCAAGTTTGTGTTGATTAGATAAGGGTATTATGATAGGTTTGGTTACCTCAGGTTATCATGCATGTCCATTGTGTGGGCCACAGTTGGTAGGCTGTGATAGGTTTGGTTACCTCAGGTTATCATGTATGTCCATTGTGTGGGCCACAGCTAGACTCCCAAAGGTCACGAACCATGAAGAAGATGGTATATCAAGGACACACCGCTTTTTTGCCAGAGGGTAATGAACTGAGGGAAGGTTTTCTGGGATAACCTCCAACACGAATGAATGCCCAAATCTAGTACGAGCTAAAAATGGTCCATAAGGAGTCATATCCAAGAAAAATGCGACAGTTCTCAGTTTTCTACGAGTTGCCATAGTGGACCTACTTATAAATTAACCATTTGCTGGATCCCATGCATATTTTCAAGAATATGGGTAGCTTATTATGAGACCATATCATAGGACTGTAGGGGCATGAATGGATTTGAAGGAGGTAGGCAAGATGCATGCATTTTGGCCACAGTCTTGGCCACAGTCTTAGCCCTAACAGTCGCTTGCAACTACCTTGCACTCCATGGGTCCTTTCCACTAAAGAAGAGTGGATGTGAACCAAATTATTAGGTCTATTCGCACCACGATGGGTATGATGCATTCCCTTAGGTCCACTTTTTCTAAACTATCATGGTTGAAATCCCGTGATTAGCATAAGATATGCTATGTTTATCCTGACCTTGATAGCAAGTAACCTCAATATTTCAATATGTAGTGTCTATTTGATGTTCGTAATGCCTTTCCATTTTTACCAATTTGTACTACTGATTGCAATCATGGGGTGTCTCACTCTAGAAATACGCTTGGCAATTTATAGATTGTCGAATTCAGTGCAATGGATCTCACAAAAGGAGATCAAGTCATCCTCTATTGAATCTGCAAGGCGAGGAGTCGTGGAGATGGGAGCATGCTCACGATATAAACTTACCTCTCGGTACATCTCATATACAAAGTGGAGTTTGTGGGACCTATCCATATGCGATGGATGTTCTTCTTAGACTACTTCACGAAAAACCTGAAGGGCTTTGTGCAACAATGAGCTCAACCACAAGGCAACATGGCCAAAGATTGTGGCTAGTATCAAAGGCATTAATGAATATTTCAGAGTAGCCATCAACAGTGGATTTTGACAACAATATGCTATGGTCGCACTAAAGGACGATTATAAACAGACAAGAGATATGGTGGTTGAAAATGGGGGCTACCATGGAGGAGAAAGTAAATCAAATTTTTATGTTGCATTATGGATCCATGGAGAAGTGGCTGTAGGTACAAGCAGGCCAGAAAAGAGCAAGAGGGAGTGTGATCAGAATTTCGACGGAATATGCGCTATCAGTTGGTTTGAATCTCGAGTGCATGGAGGAGATGCTACAGTTTATGTCTATGCAGTGGTTGCATGAAGCTTTGATTGCAACTTCTTGTGAAGGGGTGGAGGTCTCTATTAAGGAGTGAAAATTCTCAACGGGGTGTAGTTTGAAGGTGATTGCATGCTTTATTTACAATCATATCTAGATTTTATACGCAACAACTAATCTAGCCGTTTCAGTTGTATAGTACAAAATCTACAGTGTGGTGTGGTCACATGGGTGACATTTTGGTGTTGAGCCCATTGATAGAATGCACTCCACAACAACAGATTGTGGTATCATGGCAAAGTTTAAGCAAGAGAGCCGACGACAGGCCAAAGATTCAAATACCATAGTAGATGAGATGGATTATTTTAGAAACTTGCAAAGTGTTATCTCAGTGGATTACCGTAGCTTCTCCATGATCATATTCGATGTACAGTAGTTTAAAGTGGTACTGGAAGGAGTTGGGGGCAACATTTTGGCGAGGTACATCTGGATTTTTAGAAATAGATTTCGAGAAAAGATGGAAGGATCTATGCGATACATTTTTCTTATTAGGTCATTGTGAATAGGTGCATGATCTTTTTTAAAAAAAAATCCACTACACAAAACAGTCACAAATGTTGATTCACTCTTATATGTGATATTAAACATGAAATCTTCTATCCAAAACCTTGACAACCTTGATGGTGGTATATTGTGTTGTCAATATCTCGGAGTGCATGAATGTATGATGAAAGAAATGTTCTCAACATAGATGAGGAGAGTATGTAGGTGGAGGGGTTGATGTTGCAGATTATGGAGGGCGAAGAGGGCTTGGAGCATGTATAGGGGGAGAGAGACACTGGTAATGTAGGCATAGCGACAGGAGGCTAGGAATTTTTTGAGAATGAAGTGGACTCCTCATTGTGGTGACATGTCTATAGACCTTCCTCTGTATGCTAAGCTATGCCAAGAGCTTGACGTGGGGCTATAGGCCACGTCATATTTACATGCGCTTGCTCAATTCATTGATGATTCAGTTTTAAGGGTACTTTAGTATATGCATTTTAATTTAGTATCCTTTTTTTGAGTTACATTGTCGTGCTTTACCTAAATCCTTATATTGATTATGCTAACATCATTTTTTGTTTGTGTATGTTACATTTGACGATATCCAGAGAGTAGGATGAGTCGAGCGATGACCGATGAGGAGTTAGAGGAGATATTCACACGTATGTCTTTGGATCAGATGGCCCACTTTAGAGATACGATAGACAAAGAACTGTCTCATAGACATCATCAGGCTATTCTACGAGGTCTACTTTAGCACACTTTGATGCTTTGATCTCTAGTAGGCAAGGTTAATGCTCCTAGATTGGCCTCGGATGGAGGGAGTGGTTCTAGGAGAGGTGTTGTGAAGATGTAGATGTTGTGAGCCCGTGGTAGGTTCCAGAGAGGATTGCTACTTCTTGCTCTTGTAGCAGTTCTAGAGAGGGTGGCTTAGTTGGGTATTGTGGAGATACCGATGGAGTGTCTATCTCGTTGGTTTGGTGGATACTTTCCACCTCTAAGATTTGTCATACTTGTAGAGACATCTACTACTCCCATGACTCTAGGTTTTACTCAACTGTTTGTAGGTGGCACCCCTATGGGTGCTACTTTGAGAGATACCATCCTTGCAGGTACACCAGATATACAGGGGTCTCCTGGCTATGCCCAGAAGCATGGTCTCGCAGGTGGGAGAGGCCACACCTTAGACATACCCCAGTAGGATATGGATACCTTGTAGATGACAAAACTGGTGATGTGATCATGAATGATGAGGGGAGGAGGTGATGTCTTGTATGAGAGTTGTGCCAACAAGTATTTAGGTACAATGTTTTGGAACATAGAAAGAATTTACCAGAGAGGAGCAAGGACTATGTAGTGACATCTTTGCACGATGAGTTTTTGGTACATGTAGTAATAGAGAGAGGTTTTCCATTAGGTAGGTGATAGAGTGTATGCGTGCATACATGTCACATAGATGATCAAATGCATGCAAGGCAATAAGAGTGGTGTCTCTCAAAGCTCGAGTGGCTAGATGCAAAGGATTGGCGAAGACTCAGAGAGGAGGCCAAAATTCTCCAAGCTGATTGTGGCAGTAGGTAGTGGAAGGTAGCGAGGGCACAATTGGAGACATGGCCCATACATCATCTGGGGAGTGGCGGCCACGTGACTTATTTGGAGAACATTGTAAGTTTTCTTTTGGTTCTTTTCACTTTCTTATTTGGAATATCACTTGTACTAACAATCTTGGTTTTAACAATGCTATTTTGTTTTCTTTGCATTACTCTATCACAAACTATGATCTCACATATTTGGAGACTTGATATGCAGAGAGACACAGTCTCACTGCACTTATTGATAGATTGTAAGTGCACAGTGGCCCTATATGTCAATCTCTTTCTTGTTTGTAGTCACTAGTTTTTTTGTGATGCATTATGTATGGTGGACTAATGTGTTGATGTTCATTTTGCAAAGTCCATTCAATGCTCCTTTGCACTAGGAGGACGAGTGTTCAAATGGCAAGGATTTGTAGTACACTCTTGGATTCGTGTAGTGCACATCGTTTTCTTTTTTGATCTTATGATCCATGCAGGTCTCTTCCATGTAGCATTACTTACTTATACTTATCATCCTTTGTATAAAATTACACCTTGCAATCTTTGCAGATAGATTTTGATATTTTTTTTGGCTTTCCTCTCCATAGTTCCATTTAATTTCATAAGTTATCATCACCAGCCTTATTTTATGAGTTATCAATCTTGTGGTTTTAAGTAGTTTTTTCCCCTATCTTGATGATGATTGCGTATCCAATATGTAATTGCTTTGTAGAATATTATCTAGCACATGGTGCTGTGGGTGGCAGGACAACAAGCTGCCCTGCTACCAATTTTTTTTTCTCTGTAAAATTGTCACTATTTGCTTCGCTAATTTAGTGCATGTGTTGCTATATCAGTCACTATTTGCATCACAAAGTGTCGCTATTTGTGTCACTATTTGCTTAGCGATGCTAATAGCAATGCAAATAGCGATCCTATCTGTGACGATTTTGTAGAGACGCCTATATTGACACTTTTAGTGATGACGGGGATAATTTTTTTGATGAATATTTGTGTCGCTTTGAACATCAGTATATGGCATGTATCTTATAGTGGACCTTTAGCAAAGCTAGTCTCGTCGTCATGGTGCAACCCATTGCAATCCTTATAGGGATGCCAAATTTGCTAGCCTTAGGATTCGCTCTACCCATTTTTAATGGGTTAGTCGAGGAAGATGTGGAGCTTCATATTAATGAGTTCCAAAAGCTAATGTTCAACTATCTAATCCAAGATGAAGGACATCTAATGATGTTATTTAATATGACTCTGAAAGGACAAGTTGCAGTATGGTATCACAACCTAGAAGTTGGAACCATAACTTGGCTACATGTTCTTAATGTAACACATTAAGAACCTCATGAGAATGTTCAAGGGTATTTCAAGAAATTGAAAGAAGTGTTTCATAAATTGTAGACTTATATTCCCATTCCAGTTGTTGCTCAACTACAATACTTTTTGCAAGGGATAGACTTTAGTATCTAGGTGTAATTGAGTAGTGTTGCTCTTGTTAACATTGATATAGCTATTACACGAGTAGTGGAGGTAGAGTCACGATTACAAGCAGCCTATGCTTCTAGGGTAAACTTAAATTCAAGTCTAGGACTTGGAATGATTTGGCATTGACTGATGGAAGTCAAGGGATACCCATGACCAATTTGAATGGGAGGAAAAGCATAATGCAAAGTGTGCCTATGCTACTAGCTCCTTCTAATGTGACTATGTTGATAGCTATTCGGATGGCTCCACTAAATAATGGAAGCCAAATGACAAATCCTAATGTCATCCCAATCAATCAGTAGCGGTAGCCAATCCCTAATCAACTGGTCAGAGCAACTGAATGGCAAGTGGATGATCACGACTATAAGTCTGGTGCGTTAAATGTTTGTGGGCGAAGTCAAGGACATGATGAAGCATTATATTGATATGATAATGGAACAATATTAAAAAATAGCCGTAGATGTTAATTTTCTAAAGAAATGATATAACTTGAAAGGAAGTCAATGCCCTGAAGAGGGTGGTCCATCAAGATTCAGTTGTAAGTGGTGCGACAGTTGGCACTTTTTGAGAAACTACCCTAATGTCAAATGTGACATAATTGGGAAGTCCGGCCATTTAGCTAGTACTTGCTAGAGTAAGATTAGCTCTCTTCAACAAGGGAGTAAGTAGCCATGTCCAATAAATCATTGAGTACAAGAGAATAATCTTCAGGAAGATGAAGGAACAAAACAAACATTGCAAAGAAGAAAAGCTACCATAGACAAGATGCCTAGTGGTAGTGGTGTGAGTCTTATCGAAGCTGTATGTGCTAACGCCACTGAAGCTTCCAATTTGTCAGCCATTAGAAGAGGATAAAATTTTAAAGAAGGTGACAATGATAATGCAAAATCTATTGAGATAAGCCCTAAACAAGATGATAAGGAAATGCAAGTCCTTAACCCAATGATGTGGAAGCCAATCCTCTAAAAGCTACTGATGGCAAAGCTGATCGCAATAAGGTGCTGCCAAAGAAGAAGGTAAAAGCTAAGGAAGAGGCACTAAAGCCTGTTCAATGACCAAGAGAAAGAATGGTCTAGCAGGAGAAGAGAACCATTGCTAACTATCATGAATTTGATTTAGCAAGTTCTCTTTGCGAGGTAAAGCCTGACGTGAATCTCTTGTAGTTGATCGAGTGATCTCTACGAGTGTGTAAATAGTTTAAGAAGATTCTTCGCACTAGGTATATTGTTGATCCCTTGGGAATAGCTTGGGTGGGAAATGATTGGTTTGAACATGCTAAAAATTATTGCCCAAGGGTAGCAGCATACGTTGATGGGATATTAGTGGAACATGCCATTGTAGACATAAGATCATCCGTCAATATTATGAGCTCAGAATTGATGGAAAGTTTAGGACTAGAAATCCAAAAGGATGCCTCCACAATTCTTCGAATGGCTGATGATAGCTTAAGAAAACCTGAAGGTTGCATTACCACAATCCACGTGACTGTTGCTAATGTGGAATGCATTGTGGAGTTTAGGGTTACCAGGTTTTCAGAGTAGCCAATGTATTAAAAGTATTGTTACGAAAGTCATCAATCTTGCAATTTGACTGCCAAGTTGATGTATCCGTTGGTTGTCTGATTTTTGGCAAATGTTCTCGAGATGTGATAATGGTTGTATACCCTAAATCTCCTCAAAGTGAGAGTGTACCTTTATCTTCGTCAGAATTAGATGCTAATGGATGCATATCCTGAATCTCCTCACAGTGAGAGAGTACCTTTATTTTTGTCAAAATTAGATGCATTAGATGATCCATTTAGTAGTGGGACTTATGTCAAGAGATGTGATACATGTCAAAGACATGATAGTAGGGAGAATAGGAAATGCCCCTTGACTCCTATTATGGTTATACTACCATTCAAGAAGTGGGCATTAATTTTGGTGTCTTATTACCTCATCATCCTCTACACAAAAGATGTATATCATAGTGGCGAAATTGATTATTTTACAAAGTGGTCAAAAGCACGAGCGACAAGGAAGGACGATGCAAAGGAGACTGCTAGCTTTTTGCTTGAGTAGATTATCTGTAGATTTGGTCCACCAAAGGAGTTAGTGTCAGACCACATAATCCATTTTCTAAATAAGGTGATTAAGAGCATGTTGACTAAAGCATGACAATAGATTAAACACAATAAAACGGCATCTTATAATCTAAAGGCAAATGGGCAAGTTGAAAGTACCAATAAACAGCTTGTGGGTATTCTATCGAAGATAATATCAAAGAAGAAATGAGATTGGGATAAGAAGCTATATGTGGCAGTGTAGGCATATAATACGACCTTTAAGCAAGCTATTAGCCACACCCATTCAAGTTAGTTTATGGCGAGGAGTGCATACTACCCCTAGAGATCGAGTTATTGACTATAAGATTTGCAATGAACCATTCTTTGGGGAATGAAGATGCACTCTTTGAGTGCTTTGCAACTTTAGTACATTGCGATGAGCTCAAATTGTAGATCTTGTTACATCAAGAGGTAGCTAAGCATTGAATAAAGTAGCTTCATGATTTAAAAGCAAAGAAGTATACCTTGAAGAAAGGGTAATTAGTTTTATACTATGATGCACGTAGGGAGCTATTTCTTGGGAAATTAGAACCTATGTGGGATGATTCCTACAAGAGAGTTAGAATCAGGAAAAATAAGTCCAGAGCATTACTAACAGAGTTGCAAGGAGTGGATTTCAAAAATAAGGTTAATCTAAGTAAGATTAAACCTTATTATCTTTAGGCATATTGATGAGATAACTGTCTTGCAGGTCAAGGTCGGATTGATTTGAAACCTGCAATAGAGGATAAAAATTGGTTGATGGGGTGGCTAATCTCCTACTTAGAATACCCATACTTGGAATAAAGATACCATCAAGGAATGCTTATTTGGTGGAGCAAAGGTTATAAAGTGATTAAGCAAGAGGATGAGATATTTTTTTGGGAGATCAAAGTCTTCTACCATCACTGCTTAATGATTTTGATGAGCATCCCTCTTGGAATCAATGAAGCATGTGGGATAGAGCCTTTAGTTCATCCTGTGAATATGTTGCATTTTGACTATCATAGTTACAAATAAAGGAGTCGATGATGGTCGAATGCGTGAACCCTTTATGGACATATATATAATATTTTGATGGAATATCCATGGGTCCCAATAAGAAAGGGAGCGTTGGGGTAGTCATTAGAGATTCCCAATGTAGAATCATGATGAAATTAGCTACCTACCTTGGGGTAGGATTTACTAATAATGTGGTAGAGTATAAAGCCTTGATCATGGGATTAAATATTGCTAAGAAATGTGGTATTCGCCAATTATTAGTAAAATGGGATTCCCAGTTGGTTTTGAATCAATTGAATGGGATATATACATTATGGAATCCCATCCTTTGTATATATTATTGCGCCACTATAAACTTGATTGACAAGTTTGAGAGAGTGTCTCTTTAGCTGATTCCATGATACTGGAATTAGTTTTTTGATTCATTAGTAAATTATGCTTATGAAGAGGATCTCCTTTTCAATTGTGGTCCTTGTTTACATGCTTTATATTGCAAGTGATGGTTAGTATGGGTAATGCAAAGAGTAGCTAATACTCATTTATTGTTGTTATCTTGGATCCATAGGGTAGTCAAATGATATTTCATGCGTACACCTCTTGTTGTATATACAAGAGGTATGGATCATAATTTGATGCATCTACTTTAGGGCTAGGAGCCCTCTTTTCTCCTTGGAGCGGAGTGTCTTGTTGTATGTCAATACTACTCCAAGGAGGGATGTGTATAAGACGTATTGGTTTTTTTTTGTTAGGCCAAGAGGGCCAATTGTTTTGGGTGCACAATGTCATATTTCATTAAGAGAAGAGGGCCATTTTTGTTGAATGATATATTTCATTAGGTGAAGAGGGCCATGTATATGTTTGGTGTAGGTACATTTAATGGTTTTCTATTTTAATGTTTTGCCAAACATGTCTGATGGAGTACCTGGAGGGAGCCTTTGTTGTGCCAATGCTTCTTGTGGCCAAGCCCATATGATCTCCTTCCTTTATGAGTCCTTTCCCTTTATGCTGAATGGTTATATGTATTTGTGGGGATTTTTCTTTCTTTTGTTGGGGATTAGCGATCAAGGCATGAAGTCCCAAATTTTAGGTTAGGTATGTCTGGTGGGAGTTTTAAGTAATTGTCTACCTCCTGTGAAGATATTGTCTAGCACTCTAAGAACTATTTTAGAAGGTAGTCACGGTGACCTTGTTCTACTAGCCTGCTAGGCTGCTAGTTCTTGGAGTTTTTGTTAGTTGTGAGGTAGCTAGAGAAGGCTACCAAATAAAAGAAAGCGAGGAAACAATCCATATGTCTGAAGACTATAGTATATAGAGATGCGTAAAAAGGGATTCTAACCCCTAAAACAGAAAGAAAAGAATAAAAATTTGAAGAGTTGATGATCATTGCCTTGAAAAGACATGGTAGGTTCTTGGGGATGAGTTTGATGCACTGTCTTCCGAGAGGTGACATCTAGCTGAAAAAATAAATAAAGATGGTTGGAGTGAAAATAAAAGTGAGTAGAAGAGAAAAAGTATTTAGTGTCATCTTACAAGGGCTTAGTAGATTCTTAGGTACCAACTTGAGGCTGATGCCTTGTTCTCCTTGGGTCACTACGCTTAGCTCCCTCCTTTTTACATGCTCGAGTATCAAATCCTGAAGTAATAACAAGCGATGAATGACAAATGCCTAAAAATATAAGATCAGGCTATAAGAGTCCTCGCCTAGTAGGAGTTCTTGGTTGAGTTGTCCTAGGTCTAGTAGGTAGTTTAGGACCACAACTTAGGATGACATCTTTGATAGTCCTTTTCAACCTATTTGTGTTGGTTAGCAACCAGCTTTGGATCTCTATTAGGTTATATTTGGTCTATCCCTTGTGGGTTTCATGCCTTGATCTTGTCAGGGGGTAGGGTGAGAGCTATGTTTGTGTTTTGTTGTGTATTCTCTTTTGAAGCAACTTGATTTCTTGATAGGTTCTTTATGTACAGATCAATTTGTAGATTTGACAGGTTGAGTCACCCTATCCCATGGTTGTTGCCAATGAGAGTAGGATTTAAACACCTAAAAATGCCAGATATAGTGTCAAATGATGCAAATGTAAAGTAGAATTTAAAGCTTGATGGAAGGGGAAGACACAAATTTGATAATTTTAAGTAGTCATGGAAGACGAGAATTCAAATTACTTCAAAAGATCAACCTTCGCCATGGTTGTAGATTTTTTATAATTTTTTCGAGTGCCAGATCGAAGCGCAAGATAAGTTCTCGACCCTCTTCAAAGGACCTCAAGATGGATGCACAGAATTTTGGAACTGGAATTGGGTGTTAGACAAGGAAGATAAGGGAGGTCGGAGGTCAAATTTGACTAAGATATGGAAAGGCATAGTACGCCCAAAAAATTAATGATGAGGGGGGGAGGGGCACTATTTTTTTCAGCGCAGCAGCAAGAAGGAGATGCCATGATGACATTTGGCAAGGAGGGGCCATTTGAGTCTAAAAGATAGATTTGAATATACCAATCTTCTTCTCCATTTTTTGACTCCTTATCATCGCTCTTTGCTCAAACAATGGCCATCTAGTTGCATAGGTCAAAATTAGGCCTTTCTCTCTCCTCCAAGAGGCTATTCATGTGGGTGAAAGAAAGAGAAGAACAGAGTGAAGAATTCTTGTCTGGCATGCATCGGATTGTTGCAAGATTTTGATGATTGATGTTCCATGTTGTGCAAAGATTGATGACAAGTCTAGTGGCTATCCATGTAGTCAATTTCCATGACTTGAAACATGCATTTAACAATATGTCCATTTTATGAAGAAAATTTACTTGTTTTTTATGGTTTATGGTCCAAATGAAGTGCATATGAAATGAAAATCTGTATGAACCTTATTTGACATGTCTTTGAGGGCTGCAAGTGATAATATGGATAACACATAATTATATATTATCATTATTAATAATTAAAAGCCCAAAATGAGGCATTTAAGTGAAAAAATAAGGGTTTTTGTCGTTTGGGTGGGGAGATCATGTTCTTATGGAATAAAATGAAGGATAATGGCGAATCTTAGTAATCCTAATCGAGTTCAATTAGAAAATCAAAAAATAATAGTAAGTTATTAATAAATCAATCAAGACAAATAAACAAAAATAGGTTTTATGTATAAAAAAAATTTAAATGTGTTTGTGGATGTATGATGGGTTGAAGGCATGAGGTTTAGCCTCAGCTTGGTCCCATTATCATGGTATAGTGCATGATTTATTACTCTTTGAACAAGAAAATAACATATAAACATTCTCTACACCTACCATTGCAAGCATAACACAAAACGATAAGGAGAGGGGGATTTATAAGTGTTGAATATAGGCTAAAATCTGATGTTTATGATGCACTTCACGTATATAATATGTTTGTTTTAAAATTTAAAGGGTTCAGTAGCACGAGTATGCTCGGTGTTGTCCCTATGCAGCAACGCCACAACTCAAGTATGCTAGTGGTATAAAATCATGAAAAGAAAGGGTTGTGCATATCCACATTGCTAATTTGATTAAATAATTTGTCTGTGCACTCATGGGCATTCACCTTTGCATTGCATTTCATATACGTGCTATAAAAAAAATATCAGTTATCCTGGATTGCATAGCACGGTTTCATAAATGCTGACCCATGTTGAGAGTGTGAGAAGTTCCAACCTGTAGGGTTAGTACCATAGTAGGGGCCAATCCTGAGAGGTGTGGGAGAACCATAGTAGGGGTCGTAGTAGTTAGCTGAGGGGTGCTCCTTGTGTATGTGCTAGGAGGTGCTAGGCACCATTATGTTTGGGTACTCCCTGTGAGGGGTTGGGAATGGATTTTTTTGACTATAAACAATATAGATGCATGTCTAAAATAGATTAGTGTGTGTGGCCTCCAGACACTCTTGGCCATGAGGCCGTGGGTTGTTTTGGTTGAGCATAGAGGCCTGGATCGAGCCTTAAAGCCACACATTGACCCATTTTTGGTCCCAACATGTCTGCATTTATTACTACTTCCTTTGATATGGAAATGATGATGTGGGGCTCATCAATGATGTTGCCTTATGTGTCTAAAGTTGGTTCCTAAGATGCAAGGGTAGGACAAGTAGCTTTCTTCTCATCTTAGATCCTATTGCCTTGACGTGGCTTGTGCAAATATTTAGGAGCAATGAGAAAGAAGTTATGTTCATCTTGTCTTCTAGAGCTCTTTAAGGAGATGCCTATGTCCTGCCACGTTTTCAATTGCAAGATGGTTCTTTGATTAGGATATTGCTTGCACCATTAGGAAGTTGATCATTGACTCTGTGTAAAATCTATAGACTCAAGTCTACTTAAGAAATCTAAAATTTCATGTTTCTTGCCCAAGAGAATGCATAATCTTATAATCAAATTCTTGCAATAAGAGCATCCATCCAACTAATCTCCATACTAGCTGTGGCTTATTGATAAAACATAATAAAGCTTGGTAGTCTACATGAAAGACCGTTAGATTTCCCAATAAGTAATGATGGAACTTTTGAAATGCAAAGATCACTCCCAAAGCTTCTCTTTCTATGACAGTATAATTCTTTCAATTGCGATTAACCTTCTGTTAGCATAGTAGACAAATCTAAACCACCCCATAGTTTTCTCCTACATCAAGATTGCTCTAACCTATCAACAAATTGTTGGGTGGGGGGACTTACTCAAACTATTGTGCCACAAACACACATAATACACACAAGTGGAGTCTCACTCAAGAGCAGAAGAAGAGAGATGGAGGCCAAAACATTTTCTTGCTAGTTTCTTCTTCTTCTTCCACTCCTGTAGAGGCGCAGGCTCACACTCAACCGTCAAGACACACGGACCGCTTATTGTTCAAGCATTTCAAGCGAACACCTATGGCTATCTCTCACCTAGCCGACACACCTTCAATCCTATGGGGGTGTAGTGAGCTTACCTTGATGCCCAAATGAGTTGCCTCCTCCCTCAAGCACAACGGTAGCTCCATGATTCGAGATGCAAGCTCAAGCATCCTCAAGCCTCCACCTCCAAGCTCCATCTTCCATAGCCGCGCGAGGCACAAGACAAGAGAAGAGAAGAGAAGAGAAAAAGAGAGGAGATGATGGAGAGCTTCACCTCCAAGGTCCCTCACCCTCACACACTCACTCCTTTACATTCTCACACTCCCTCTCTCAAGCACACACAAGTAAGCAAGAAGAGAAGAGAAGAAGATGAGTCCACTTTGCCGCACACCAAAGAATGAGCTCCTTGTTCACTTTTTGACTTTATATACAAAATCTTGAATCCCTTTTGGGTAGTCATCCCCTTATCCCCTTTTTTACGACTGACCAGTATTCTTTTCCATTGTCCTCCTCTCTTCCTAGCTTCTTTCCTACTACCCATCTACTTTTACAAATTGCATAGGAGGGAGCCTAGTGCTCTTTTACAAAAAGTTTTGGAGACACCTCGCATTTAAAAACGGGATTTTGCATTTGCCTTAACTTTTGAGGCCGCTCTTGGACCTTCAGCTATTTCCCTTCCTACTTCTTCTGTTGTGTCAGATTTCCTTCTCGGCCACCTCTTTTGGCTCTCGGCTTGCACCTTTCCACTTTTTTTGCTTTTTTTTTTCTTTTTCTTGTGCTGAGGTTAACATTACCTCCCTCTTTGCCTAATGCCAATTCCATGGCACTGATGGATAGTAGTTGGAAGGTGGGATGGGTGTAGCCAGATGGCTTTTTTGAGTTTGTATACAAGCCCTCGTGGGGGATGGTGTTGGATGGATCGGCCCTTGAAATTGAATATGGTGTTGGGGATGATCCCACCTTCACACTGACGAAGGGTGGATCGGTCCTTTGAAATTGCAGATGGTGTTAGATGGATCCATCTGGGAGGTTGGCAGGTGAGCGGATCTGTCCTTGAAATTTAAGATAGTGTTGGACGAAGCCCCTCTGTGAGATTGGCGGGTGGGTGGACCTATCCTTGAAATTGACGATGGTGTTGGATGGATCTCCCTCTCGCCCTCCGAGGTTGCGATGATGCGAGCCTAATATGGCTTGTCCCTATTCCCTTCAAGTTGCCTTATCCCTTCACCTATGTTCGTGCAAACTTTACCACTTGCATAGGAGAAAACTCGACACTTCTTATAAAATGAATTACATTGCACCTCACGCTTTCCTTTTTGCGAGAGCCTTGGGAGGTGCTCTCTCATCTTGGAGAGATCATTCTTAGAATATTCAATTCTTTCCTCTATCTTTTCGAAGCACCTTGCTAGAATCTTGGGTGCTTTCCTTCATCTTGGAGAGAGCATCCTTTATCCTTGACAAGACCTTCCTTATTCTATAGAGGACCTTGCCAAAGTAGTTGAAGCCTCTCCACGTTTTTTTTGAGGTTGCCATCTCCTGCACTGTTCGTAATTAGCTTCTTCATTCACTTTTTGACTTGGGCTTCCTTGATCTTCCTCTGCTTCATTTTGGCTGCATGGTGTTATGTTCTGCAACAACGGTAGTGTAAGTTGATGATGATATGTTTGCGTGGGGATTGGTCTTTAGAAGAAACTAATCAACCGGTTGAAGTGGTGGGGGCCGAGGGTTATTTGAGAGGATAATGGGGCCTCCAAAGTTTGTGGGTTGCAGCATTTGGATTAACCTGAAAAGGAAAGAAGGTGCACTATCTAGGGGTGTGTTTACCTTACCCTGGAGTGCATTGTGCTTATGCTAGTGGAACTGGGAGTTGGGTCAAGCCTGGGTGTTGTTCCATACTTGAGGACCTAGTTCGTGCATTGCTATAGGTGTGGTGTGCGGTTGAGGGAGACACGTTTGGAAGTCTCGCCCTTGAGGTGCCCTAAGCGTGAAGTGGGAAATGAAAATGGGCTAGGGGGTTAGGTACAGAGCCAACCAAAGCCACCAGGTGTTTCTAACTTGAGGATCCCTAGGTGCAGTGACAGTGACGTATATGTTTTTTTTTTGCCACACATTGATCTAGCCATTGTACAAATATCTTTGCCAGTGTTTGAGGTCAAAAAGACTGGTGGTGGGGGGGTATCCTTATCATAAAAACCTCTCACTAAGGAGCCACGACTTGCTACCCCTTTTCAAAACTTGGCCCTGTGTCTTTAGTTAGCCTTCGCCTCTCTTGCTTTGCTTCTGTGGGCCCTGCAATTTACGTTTGGGTGTGTAGCCCATGCCTTAGAACCCTCCGAGTGATCTCCAACTTTTTCATTAAGGACTCAACGGCCTCCTCTTCCTTAGATTCCGTGGCCATGGACTGTAGAGGAAGGCACATTGTTGGGCTTCCAAAGTCACATGTGCGGCCTCTGTCGCCCTGCTCTCTGCTGAATCCTGATCTGATGTGCCAGCCTTGTCCTACCTCTTCTCCCTGATATTTTTTCCTTTTACTCTATGTCCTTCCGTTGCATGGCTGGTCCGCTATTAATTTTTGTGAGTTTTCGGGTCCTTTTCGTGTCTATTTTTCACATTTTTCCATGTGAACTTGCCCTATTTTTACCAAAATTCCAATTTAATTTGATAGATGTGCCCTGCCAGCCTTTCCCCCACTTTTTCCTTTTTCCTCCCCCCTCTTCTGACTGCCGGATTTTTAGTTATTAATTTTTCAAGTGTTTTTGGGTGCGTTTTTTGTGTTTTTCCCATATGAACCCCTCCCAATTTCCCCCAAACTGAGTTTCGATGCACCATCCCTGTGAATCCCTTTCCCCCGGACATTTTTCCTGTTTATTGTACTTTGTTTCGGCAATTGGTTCTTCTCCTATTAATTTTCGAGTCCATTTTTGGGTCCATTTTTGAGGTTTTTCTCATGTGAACGCATCCTATCTTGATTGGAACTGTGTTTTGCCATGATAGCGTTGTTGTACACGTTCTTTTGCACTTTTTTCCTTCTTTTTGCACTTCGTTCCGACGAGCGGATTTTCTGATATTAACACACGTATGTGTTTTCGAGTTTGTTTTTTGCGTTTTTCCCATGTGAACATCTTGATTTTGCCACGGAACTCGTGTCACATTTTTCTATCATCTCCCCCTCCTCTCCTGACACATTTTTTCTTTTTACTATTTTTTTATCTGACTACGGTTTGGGTAAAAAATTCAAAACTTCAAAATTCTTTTAAAAATATATGCAAAATGAGCAAAATTCATTAAAAATTAGTAAAAATTCAAAAATATTTCCAAAAAATTTTCACAAACCCCCTTGCCCCTTTGTCAATAATTTCTCAATTGAAAATGCTTCCATAAATGGCCAAAGTATTATTTGAAGCCAAAACCCTAATTTTAATACCTCACCTCATGAAAATATTTTCAATTTCAAAAATCAACTGAAAAAATCATGGATAAATTCACACACATTGTTTACACTTGTTGGATTGCTGAAATTTCACCCTTACACTTCACAACATATTCATGTGTCCTATATCTCGTTTTAATCATTAAAAAGAAAAAACACAAAAAACGGAGAAAAATAATAGAAAAAAACAACCAAAACCAAACAATATACAAAATACAAACACACTTAAATTATAATTTTATTTTAAAAAATAAATAGAAAATAAAAAATAAAAAAATAAAAATAAAATAAACACACTAATGTGCTTTATTTTTTCCAATTAGTGGTTTTTGCTTTTTTGACTGGATTCCTTGCATTTGGAACTACTCAGTGCACCTTTAGTCTATTGCATACACACCCCTACCATGTATTTATTTTTTGAGATTTATTCATTTTCATTATCCCTTAACCACAGTTAGTTGTTAAAAGGAAATTTATTCACCCATTTTTTCATGCGCACTCGTGCTAAATACACAATTTTTCTAATAATTTAAAATGAATCAACTGTTCACTTTGCACGTGCTACGTGCGCTTTAGAGGCAACTTATTTTTTAATAAAAATGAACCAACCGTCACAAAAAAGCACGCACTGGCAAAAAAACGCTCCACATTACCATTAATTTCTAATTAATGAATTTGCATTTAGAGACCCCAGTCTGGGTATCACAATCCGGGTTTCGTTAAAGCACTGCTTCACCCTAATAATTTATAATTAAAATTTTAAGAAGGAATCACCGTTTTCTTATTAATGTTTATAACCTAATAACCCATTATTAATAATTTCTTAAAATGAACCCTTCATTAAGACCATTTCCCTTCACTACACTTTTTTCCCTTTTCAATAAACACGCTTCGTGATGTGGGCATGTAAAGTCCTCTTAGCTGAAATTATTGGTCAAAGTTATGGATAGGTCCTGATTAGATTTTTAAGGATTATGGTTTGCTTGTGTGATACGATTACGGGTGCCGTTTGTAGTTTTTTTTTCTTCTCTTTTTTGCCTGATACAGGGTCTTGGGTGCCTGTTTGTTGCATCACATGAAGTTTTCGATCGCATATGTGTAGAGGTCATGCTGAATTTTTTCTAGGATGTGGGTTGTTTTGGGTGGTAAATTGGCTAGTTACGTCTGTGTGTGTACTTCTTTTGATCGATTTCTTTTTTATAGCTATTTTGTTGTTTTGCAGGCATTCTTTGTGATTGTCTGTGTTTGTAGTGTGTGTGTTTTCCATCTGAATGGCGCCTCACGCTCCTCCTCCTATCTAGTATGTCCCATTGATCAGTAGGGATTATTCTTCCCTACTGGCTTTTGAGCCTATAGCAAAAGCAGGACTTGCACCTTTTGTGGCTGCTTCACTCCCATTGATTCTAGACGATCCATCCCTGTGTGATGAGTTTCTTGCATCATATAGTAAGAAATCGGGCCTAGTTCATGGTGCTTCCATGGTATTGACACCTAGAGGGTTAGGGAAGGCTTTGTCTCTTCCCTACAAAGGAGAACCCTTTGTTACAGCCAGACAATTTTTCTCCAATGATGAGATTCTCAAGCTATTACAAAAGCATACCAAAGAGGTTCTAGATGTCAAGAAAGTGATTAACACTTCAGGAGTATCTTTTTCCATGATCATTGATCCTCTTTGGAAGTTAGTTTGCCAATTCCTCTAAGACAGGTTTATGCCTGCAAAGACACCATCTCATTATTTGTCCAAGGAACTCTTCACAGCTTCCAGGATGGTGTTAAAAGGGGTGGCCATTGATTGGAGTACTTATTTTCTTACGAAGATGGACCAAAAAGTGACCAGAGGGAATGCCACAAATGTCACTTATGGTTCATATTTATATGCTTTCTTGACATACTCAAGCGTTAAGAAGGGTGTGCTACCACCTTCTCCATCAGATCCAGTACCTCCCCCTCCACCTTCAAAAGAGTCAGAACCTATTGACATAGAGGATCTTGATTCCCCTCCATTGGCCATTCAGCGAAAGTGCTTGAAGCGTGTGGCAGATAAAACTCCCTCAGTCATTCCTTCAGTCACAGTTCCTGCTACTTTTGGCAGTGACCTCCCTGCCTACCTTACATGCAACAATTTATTCAGGGCACATAGAGAGGGTTCTTTGGAAATATCAGTTCCTTCACTGAACATTTTAGTGTCAGGGGATGCTATTCCATTCCTTTGTAATGACATCTAGAGTTCTATTGAACTTTCAGTGACAGCTTGCATTCAACAGTTATATGTTTCTTTCTATGAAGAATTGATGCAGTCAAAAGGCTAGTTGTATAAGGCAACCTCAGAGTTAGCCTCTGTTAAAGACACTCTTGCTGATCTGTTTAAGCAGATGGAGCAGTAGACCCAAATGATTGAGACTCAGAGAGAAGAAATATCTTCTTTGAAGATTCAGTTTTAGCAGAAGCTCAGTCAGAGGTCACTAGAGTCTCAGAGGAGAAAGAGAAAATGTCCAAAGAAGCTCAAGAGTTTCAGACTGTTTTAGATGCAAAACTATCAGCTTTGCAGACTAGTCGCTCATAATACATTGGAATCACAAAGCTTCCCAGATTAAGCAGTTGCAGGACCAACTAGCACAGTCACGATCCATTCCTCCAAGCCCCAATGTTCCTAAAATTCCTTCTATCTCTCAGCAGGACTTGGCAGTTCTCCAGAGACAGTCCACATTATGTCCATTGTTTCAAGATAAAGTGAAAAGATTGCAGTCTAGGATGGATTTGTTATGGTCTACATTTGAGCACTTTCAGGAGTATGTTCCTCCAAACCATTCCTTCTTTGTCCACTATCAATGCAGAAGTTGGCCTTCTATATGAAGCTTTCAACGATGGATCTTCCTCTTCTAGAGGATGGTTGGAGTGGGGCTTGGTCTTCTGATTTGCTGACAGAAGTTGTCCATATGGTCTTTGAAGATTTTGTAACGACGGATACCATGTTGCTGTCTTACATGTATCTATGAGGTGATTTGTTGATTTCAGATGATGTAGATCTGGCTTGGTATGTGGGGGATGTGGTTTTGCAAGCTGTCTTATATGTCAACTATTTGGAGTTGAGGATAGATGACATGTTCCAGTGTTATTCTTCTAAAGTGGCTACTTGCCCTGACACTTCATGGCATTCAATGATTGATTCTATGGTCCTGAATCAATGTCAGAATACAGCTTCTACTTATGTGCAGAGCACTAACCAATTGAGGATGGATCTCCTAGCTTATCTTTCCAAGAACAATCCATTTGATTCATCCTTCTTTGATGCCTATCATAGACGATCTGTTTTAGGTCCCTCTATTCCTAGCCTATTGTACTATCAATAAATGGCCCATCTCTATGATACTTATCTTTCCCTTTATCAAACCAACTCAGCATCTATCTTACCTCTCCTTTTCCAACCTCAGGGTTTTTCTCAAATTCCCATATTTACCTATTGTTCTTTCATTGAAGATCGAGTCTTTTCCCCTTCTCCGCCATGTTCTTCACCATCTATCAATATACCTTCTACTTTTCCTTCTTATCAATTGACACCTTTCCTAACTGATTCACTTAAATTTTCAGCCACTCCTTCTTTAGCTTATTCCTCCTTTTATGATTTTGCCTACCCATCTCTTCATCCTCTTTTACTTATTCTACTTCCATCTCCTGCCACTTCTATTTTTCAACCCCCTCAGTTGGTTAGTGGGTACGAAAGATTTGATCAACAGATTCCGAGAAGAAGAGGATGGAGCTCAACTGATTCTCTCACGGGACCACAAATTAACTGGCTATTAATTCCAAGGGACTGGACCACTGCTAGTCAAGCATACTAGAATTACCTCCATTTTTCTCACCAATATTCACAATCTCTAGATCTTTCAGTGAGATTACTAGCTCATTTTGCTTGGTACTTAGCATATATGCATAGGCATTCCCATAATGATCAAAAGACCATTCCAAAGCTTTGTATGAATGTCAATGTGAACATTGATTCCCAATAGTTGGATGTCCTATATTTTCATGCCCTATGTCTACCTAGTAGATACCTTGTTTTGCTAGAAAGGATGTGCTACCTTCAGTTCTTTCAAAATCCTCCCAAGACATTTGTGGATGAGTCCTTCTCCATGGATCGTTTTCGAAATCACCAAGCCTTAAAAAGGGATCACCTTAATTGATGCCTTTGCAATGTATTTTTGATGATTCTTAATGATATATATCTCTCTTTTTGGAGGTGTCATTCAGATGGTTGTGTTTGTGTGTGTGTTGTAATAATTTGTATGTGATGAGTTCGTGCTAATTGAATAATTTGTTCGAGAGCTCTTTTCAACTATTGATGGTGGATGGAAAGCATATAATGGAAAGCTAAAGAACCTCTTATATCCTTTACAAATTTTTTATGACTTTTTATTGATTATTAGATGTGTTAATGAATAACGAAGTTTTTCTTTAGTAGTTTTTTTCTAGAGATACAGGTGATAAGTTGGGGTTGTGGTTTGGAGAGATTATTGAAGATACTGAAGAAGATTAAATTGAGCTCTTTATTGAACTTACATTCTTCTTATCCTTAGGTCGCGAGGACGATTCCTTTTTAAGTGTGGGGATATGTTGAGAGTGAAAAAAGACTGAATTTTTGATTCATTTTTGTTGTTTTTGAGGACTAAATGATTGATTTTTGATGGATTTAGAGTGATGCATGGTTGTTAATGGAAGTGTTTGAGAGTGTTTTGGATGATATTGATTATGTTTTGGAAGTTCATGATGATTTTTAGTGGAAATATAAAGCTCTGTGAAGTTCTGATAGGTTCTGTTGAGGTTCTGATTGGTTCTGATAACTTCTGTATAGCTTCTGTTTTGTGCTGATTTTCTTCTGTATAAAGCATGGATTGATGATTGATGGAGGTTGAAATATTTTGAAGATTTATTGAATAGTTTTTGATAGTTTGGAATGGTTTTAGTATGAGTTATGAGGATTTGATGTTCTTCGATAACCTTCTGTAACCCTCTGTAAACCTTCTGTAGAGCCTCTATCTCTGCTCTGTATCTGCTTTGGTCCTGTTCTGGTACTATTTTGTAGATATTCTATAAGTGTTCTGTAGAAAGTATGTGTGACTTTGGGAAAGTTTTCTTACTTTTGAAAATGATAAATCTAAGTTCAAAAGAGCTTAAAAATAATGGAAGAAGTAGCTCCTGAAGACTAAAGAGAAGACTGGAGTGATAGTGACAGTAGTGAGCTATAAAGAGACACTGTAGTGGCTCTGGTACCTCTTCACATCAGACATACCTCTTGGGAGGTACATGCACGACCTAAGAAGGATTATTGCAAGTCATTATTAGAGTATTGTAGTGAGGAGATGATGTATTATTGAGAGAGAGAGAGAGAGAGAGAGAGAGAGAGAGAGAGAGAGAGAGAGAGAGAGAGAGAGAGAGAGAGAGAGAGAGAGAGAGAGAGAGAGAGCAGAGATAGTAAATTCTATCAAAACAATGTAATTGTATATGAGAGATAGAGAGAGAGAATTATGAAGACATTGAAGATGAATACTATGTGATTGATTTCTATTCAAAAATGGTGTATTCTTTTATGTTCATTATTCTATTGATGGATTCTATGAAGATGTTGAAGATTATGGTTGATTCTATCAAATCCATGGAAGATATCTACTATGATGCGGCGTGAAGATTTGTTGTTTTCTTTTTTTTGGTCATCAAAAGAATAAAATGAAAGCTTGTTGATGTTACAAGATAGATTTTCTTGCATTAGAATCCCCTTTTGCTTGGTATTCCTCTTGGGGCTCCAACAGGTAGCATCATGGCACTCTCGGTTTTTAGCATGACCTTTGCATCGACTTTCTTTCTACTTTGCCTATGGATCTTCTTTTAGATTGAGGCTACATCTAAATTGCTAGGTCTAGGCAGTGATATGCTGGCCTGTTTTGTCTGCGTGTGGGTCATGACATGCAATGAGATGGGTCTGTCCTCTCCATTAAATGTCTCAACTCCAAATAGCCCCAATGGTATAGATGACTTGTTTTTCACACTAGATAGTGGCCTTCGTTTAGGGCATTTGGCAAACATGTGAGTAATTTCACACTCTAGGCATCTAAGATTAGCCTTTTTCCGATTAGCGTGCTCCCGTTCGGGGTAGTGTGATGAGATATGTCCTAGGTGACTGCAATTCCAACAAGAAATCGATTCTTGGGTCTGTCCCGTAGGCCTTTGCCTCTATCCCTACCTAACGCTATCATCGGTATCGGTTGCTAATCCATAAGAATTGCATTGCCCTATTCATTATACGATATGTAGGGATGCATGTAAGTCTCTTTCTTGTTTGGCTTCTCCACATAGTGGAATGGAGTGTCACTTGGTGGATGGGTTATGTAGGGTCCAGGTTGTCTAGGTATGCATGTGGAGTTTATCTCCATCCTATGAATGGCCGGTTTGGCATCATTAGGTGTCCAGAGAGCCAATGGGGCTCCCCTCTCGAAAGTGTTGGTCATCTCATCATTTCTCATAATTTGGCTAGCTCTATCTTCATCTCCACTAGCTCTTGACTTGCATCCATGCCCTCTCCTTTATCCTAAGTACTTGGGCTTGATTTTTCACTTGACATTGAAACTCTCTCAAAGTTTCTAACGTTAGCCTCCTCTTGGGTCGAGCTCTTGGAGCTTCTCTCTTTGAGTTGGTCATCCACTCTAATTGCCTCATCAAAGACCCTAGCTAGCGCATCTCCCTACAAGCTTGAATTACTTGCTAGGCCTTGTAGAGTTCCTCACTTCATATCCCATTGATGAAGATTGTGGAGACCACTCTTTTGGTGGGTCGCTCACCAGTTGGGATTCTTTTGAAGAGACTCCACATGTGGGAGATGTAGTCTTTGATGTCCTCCTTCTCTTTTTGTGCTTGATGTTCATCAGCCGTAGAAGAAGGTTATTGAAGTATCCAGGCTCAGAGAATCTGTTAATGAAGAGACTCTTGAGGTTGTTAAAGTCAGTTTGCTCAGTAGCGTCCAAACTCGTATACTAGGTCCTACCCTTATCTCCTAAGCATAGACCAAAAGCTTGTGAGCACTGGAGTAAGATTAGTGAGGCCGTTGTCCTTGCAGACTTGCTCAAACTACTCTACAAAGCTGTATGGGTCATATTTGGCTAGTACTTATCTAATTGCTTAGCCACGATAGGGATTCTTCATTGGCTCTTAGAGCCCTGGGTAACTCCTAAACCTACAAGCAATGAAGTTGCCATTGCAGTGGCACTCTACTCTGCTGATGAGTTGTCTAGCGATCGCTTCATAAGAAGCTTGCTCAATGTGAGATTGCCTTCTAGTGCTCTTTCTCTCTTTGTGCCAGCAGGTCTTGTCCTATTTCTACTTGCTAGGGCTAGTACTCGTCGTTGAATCTCACACATTTCTATGTTCTGCCGCAAGTTTCTAACTTGTTGTTTTTGATTGTAGGCCATTGTGCCATGGAATGCTTCTCGCACTAGTCTCCTATGCTCTTCAAGGTTCGCTATGATATCCTCAGATGTCCTATCGTGATGGTCTATTCGGCTCTGCAGATCATAATTTGGTGACTAATTGTTGCTGGATTTCCGTTGAGAAACTGCCTAGGTCAAGCTCTTCACCACGTTGGTGGTTAGTGCTTAACTTTCCCATATTCGTAGTCTCGTGCTCCACGAGGTTGTCAATGAGATTGATCAAGTTTGGTAGATCCACTCCTCCAATGGTGCCAGTCCTTGTAGTGTTTGACTCCTATGTTGCGTCCGTGCTTGGTTCCATACTTGGGGTTCTCGATCACCGAATTATGTTTCAGGGCCTTCTCCTACTAGTGGGTTTGTTTTGATTGTTATGTTTGAGTGAGTTTCTTATTATTTATAGCCAGTCCTTAACTTACACCCACTCGATGTATATGTGCATGCTTCCTTACTAGTGGGTTCATTTTGATTGTTAGGTCTGAGTGAGTTCCTTATTATTTATAGATAGTCCTTAACTTACACTCATTCGGTGTATGTGTGCATGCTTCCTTACTAATGGGTTCATTTTGATTGTTAGGTCTGAGTGAATTCCTTATTATTTACAAACAGTCCTTAAATTACACTCACTTGGTGTATGTATGCATGCTCTCTTTTGTGCATTGTGCAAAACCAGGATTTTAGCTTTCTTAAGTGTACTTCAAGTGTTGGAAAACAATGTGGGTGCAAATACAAAGTGATAGTCACAGCTCTCACACTCTTGTCTATGTACTCAGTCTAATGGGGCTCTAGACTTGATTCCTGGCCACTTTCTCTAGTCTCTAGGGTCTGTGCTATGTTGTTGAGCTTGCTCAGGGTCAAATGGGGTCTGTTGGTTAGTCTACAACTCTAAGTGTGTCGAATATGCTGATATGAGTGTTACCATTGTGCCTCGCCATTCGACTGCAATTTCTAGGGTTAGATTTGCCTGTAAGGCTTTCGGTGAATTCTCCTATTGCAGGTTGTATTCTCTATCATCCCCGGACAAGCTAAATTTATCAATTTTGATGTGTCAAAATCTGGTCCGATTCTGTAGTGTCCGATTCCAAGAATCGGATATCCGATTTGACAGGTGTCCTGGTTCAACTATGGAGTGTCTGATCCTTAAAATCAGACAGGGTTTTTCTTCTTGGATAGGATGGGTTGGTCCAATTTGCGTGTGTCAGATTGCTAAAATTGGACAAGGTGGTCCAAGAGTCCAATTTTCAAAATCGAACGAGGTCACAAGTCCAAGTGTTTGATCCTCAGGATATCGGATGCATGGTAGTGGTCGAATTGTTGGGGTGTCTGAGTCTAGTGTGTCTGAGTGTCTGAGCCCAATTTTATTGAGTCTGATTAGATTCCCAAAATTGGACGGGTGTAGGGTGTTCGAGTGTCCAATTTTGGGAATTTGTAAACAAGGTAATTCCCACAGGTAACCATTAAATTGAAAATACAAAGAAATAGACTAAATGGCAAGAAACCATAGCCAAGGTGGCTAGGCATGAAATGATACTACCATAAATGGCTGAGAATCAAATGATGAGATGCTACAGCACAGTATGCACCCCAAGCTATGGTGGGCCAAGAGTATTCACCCTCTTAGATGGTGGGAGGTTGAGACCTCAAACATGTAATGTTGTAAAATGGAAAAAAGATCCTTCACATGTTACATCTCCACCTTTTATACTTAATCCTAGTCTACCCTAGACTAAGGCACTTATGCTTTATTACAAGCCATCCTGACCTAAAAGAGCTTTGTCCCTCAAAGTTGGAATTGGGACAATTTACAAGGAAAGTTTACAAGGATAGCTTTGTAAGTAACAAATCCATGCTGAGATGAAACTCCAAGTTGAAGAAGATCTCATATGATAATGAAGTACAAGTATAATATATGAGTATACTGTTGGAAGCTATCCAAAACATGCTGCTACACAAGAATGTCCATAACTTGAAGAAGAAATGTCCAATCACCATGTATGAGCTATAAAAATATAGAGGACAACCCCTAGTATCTAGCCATGCCATAAAAATCCAATTTTGATGGCAGTAGAGAAATTATTTTTATGACCGAATTTTTATATTGCAAGCTGTCCTGTTTAGATTTTACTTTGTTTCCTACAAAAGCCATGGAAAAGAATCAAGGTATGATGATGGTTTCCAAGTAGACTCCTCCATGGGCAAACCTCACCATTTAATAAGGTATTCCAGCAATGACGATTCCTTAAAACCTTTTCTCTTTTGTCAATAATCTTTTTGGGCTCATCTATGGAAGGTAACTCCTCTAAAACCTTTATGGCTGGACCCACATATTTCTTAAGTTGGAAAACGTGGAAGGTAGAATGAATCCTTGTTGAAGAAGGAAAATCAAGCTTGTATGCAAGATTGCCAATTCGTTTGAGGATTTGATAAGGCCCATAGTATAGTAATTTTAGGAACTTTGAGAAATACCCAATCTCCTTCTTCAAACTCCAAAGGCCTCCTCTTTTCATCAGCATAAGCCTTCATAACATCTTGTGCCTTTCTAATGTTTTCTTTGCATTGATGTAAAAGAACTTCCATTTTCTCAAGTTCAGCCTTGGCTTATGGATTCACATCTTTATGAAAGAGAGCTAAAGCTATTTACACTTTATCCATAAAGCGCTTCAAATAGCGACATTCCAATGCTCATATGACAAGTGTTATTATAACAAAATTCAGTAAGATGTAGCCAATGATCCCATGAAGCTTGAGTGTCATGGCAAAAATGTCGAAGATAGACTTCCAACCATTTATTGACATGCTTTGTTTGGCCATCCGTTTGGGGATGATATGCCGTGCTAAGAGTCAAAATTGTTCTCATAGAAGTGAACAAACTCCTCCAAAAACTTCCCATGAACTTAGTATCACGATCGAATACCATGAAGCTTAAAAATATATTCTATAAATTGTTCAGCCACTTGCTTTGCTGTAAATTAAGCATTGGTAGGGATGAAATGAGCTAATTTAGTCAACCGATCTACCACCACATAAATGCTATTATACCCATGCTTTGTTGTAGGTAATCCCATAATAAAATCCATCGTAATATCAATCCACTTGCCTTGAGGAATAGGGAGTGGCTGAAGTAAACCGCTCGGTAGAAGAGAGGAGTCCTTATTTTGTTGATACGGAAGACATTGCATAACATAATCCTTGACATGCCTCCAAATGCCCTTCCAATAGAAACTCTTATGGATATTGCCAAATGTTTTGAACAACCCATGGTGTCCCGCTAAAGGCAAAGAGTGCATATCATGCAAGATATGGTCTTTCAAAGAAGACTGTGGTGTCAAGTAGACTCTACCATAATACCATAAAAGATCATTGTGCCATTTGAGATTGGGATACTCTTCTCCTTTGCCTTGCTAAAATGCTAAAATTCCTTCATTATCTTTGATGCTTGCTCATTAAACAAATACTCTTCTTGAATGTCATGAATCCAATCCTTATGCACGGTTGAAATGGTAGAGATAGAACATGCCCACATTCTTGATAAGGCATCTGCTACCACATTGTCCAGCCATATAAGACATCTCAAAGTCATATTCTTGAAGAGTGGCTAACCATCTTCATTGCTTGGGAGACAAAATTGGTTGTGAAAGGAAGTATTTCAACACACGATGATCGCTTTTGACCTTGAAATGGTTGCCATAGATGTAATGATACCACTTTTTAATAGCATGCAATATTTCTAATATCTCTTGCTCATAAATGTAAATGATGCTTCTTGTCTCATCAAGATTTCGGCTCTCATAAGCTACGACTCCAGAGTCTTGACACAAAATAGCCCCAATTCCTCTTCCACTAGCATCCGCACATATGATAAACTCCTTAGAGAAATTAGGGCATATAAGGATAGGTGCTGAAATTACGAGAGATTTCAACTCATTGAAACTTTGATCAGCGATGGAGTCCTAAAATAAAGCCTCCTTTTTGAGTCTATCCATCAATGGAGCTGTCACATGAGCATAATTCTTGATGAACCTCCTATAAAAGGATGATAACCCAAGGAATCCTCTCAAGGAGGTTGCATTTGTAGGAGTAGGCTATTCTTTAACACATTTTACCTTATTGGGATCCACTCTAATGCCTTGCTCTCCCACAACATGACCTAAGTATTCAACTTTGTCTTCAATGAAAGAACACTTCGTCATCTTGGCAACAAAGAGTGTGTGTCTTCCTAATGTGTCAAAGACCTCAGCCTTGGATTTGCTATAGATTAGGATATCATCAAATACTCAGCCTTGGATTTGCTATAGATTAGGATATCATCAAAGAAAACAAGGACTATTTTGAACAAGAAGGACTACAATATTTCATTTAAAATGAGGGCTTGAAAAGTAGCGAGTGCATTGGAAACTCCAAATGGCATAACCAAGAAGTGGTATAACCCTCTTTTAGTCCTATCCTTCTTTCATTTGAATTTGATGATAACTCGATTGAAGATCTATTTTGGTGAAGACCTTTGCATCTTTAAGCTCATCCAAAAGATCATCAATTCAGGGAATAAGATACCTATTCTTAATCGTTGACTTGTTCAAATCTTGATAATCAATACACATGAGAAATGATCCATCCTTTTTCTTGATTAAGAGCATGGGAGAGGAAAATGGTGATTGAATTTGCTGAATTAAACCCATTTGCAGCAATTCTTTGACTTGTCGCTCCACTTCTTCCCTTTCAAACTTGGACAAGTGATAGGGAGGTTTGTTAACGGGCTTTATGTTGGGCAACAAATCAATAGGATGGTCAACCTCTTACATGATGATGGTTGAAATAAATCCTTGTATTCCTCCAATAGCTCTTCTAATCTTGGATCCTTTTTCTTTGAAGAAGAAGATGGCTGATTTGATGATTGCCCGTCATTTACTTTCGCAAGCAAAAGAGTGAATATACATGACTTGGCATTGATCTCTTTTCACAATTTCTTCATGAAGATGAGTTCTATTTATTTGTGGTATATGCCTTTCAATTCTGTGTGTTGTCCTGCCAATTAAATCCCATTTGCATTTGCTCCAAGTCTAAAGTGAATTTTCCAAGTGGCAAGACACCAATTACATCCAATAACAATGTCAATAGGCTCCATATCCAAGTGATTAAGTCTACTTGTATTGTGCAAGAGGGTGATAGCTCAATTGAAGTACATGGATACACTTCTTTACTAGATTCATATGCACCATTGGCAACTTGTATCCGCAAGGAAGAATCCATATCAATGGGTAGCAACTTTAGCCCGTTTAAAGATTTGGTGTTGACGAAGCTATGAGTGCTGCCTGTATCCACTAAAATATGTGCAACCTTGGCATTAATGAAACCTTTGAGTCAAAATATATTTTTCCCTTTGCAACCGGTCCATGCATCATGTGAGATGGTACACAAGGAAGCATGAGAATCATGAGTGCCACACCTAGATCAAATGAAAATCCATCCATGGGATCATAGAATCCTTCGTTGTTAGTGGCATGCTCTTCTTCATCAATCTCTTCAACCATTGGGTATGCATCAACATGTAGTAAATTTCCCTTTTGATCTTCTTCTTCAACTTCCGCATCTTGAGTGATCACCATATTGATTTTTGAGTTCTTAGCTTTACACTTTAGCTTATGATCTTGTGACCACTTCTTCCCACATTTAAAGCATAATCCTTTTGCATGCATTTCTCTAAGCTTATCATCAGGAAGGAAGTTGCTATTAGAACTATTTTGAGACAGTTTAGGAGCATTTTCAACTCTTGAAAAAGTGTATCTTGTCTTAGCCACATTTTTGAAAGTTTGCCCTTGTTTCTGTGTATAATTTCTACCTTGTTTAGAGGCATAAATAGTGGAAAAATTTGGCACTTTGCTGTTATAACTGTTTTGACTATTATAACCCCTGTTTTCTTGCTTAAAAGAGTCTCTTGATCGGCTAAAAACTTGCCTATATTTTGTAGGCTGATTGGAAATATTATTACCCATACTCCTTTGCTGAAAATTTCATGCATCTCTCTTATACTTCAAGGAGTATCTTTCAACCAATTGTATAGCCTCATGTAATGTTTTTGGTTGTTGAGCTCCTACCTTCGATGATAGGGTAGGGTCAAGACCAAAAATGTATTTATTCAGCTTAGAAAAATATTAAATGCCTTCAACATACATAGAGAGATTCAAGTAGGTGTTGGAATAGTCTCTAATGGACATTTTTCTTTTAGTAGGTGTTGGAATAGTCTCTAACAGACATAGAGAGATTCAAGTAGGTGTTGGAATAGTCTCTAACGGACATTTTTGTTTTAGTACATGCATACTATCTTCTTTGGAGCCTTTCTTTTTCCAAAGGAGAAACAAAGACATCAATCATTGCTTGCTTGAACTCCTCCCAAGTGACCAAGTTTTGCCCAATCTTGTGCATGTAACACCACCAAGTATAGGCATAACCTTCAAGGTGAAGAGCCATGAAATAAATCTTGGTTTCTTCACTTCTAGGATAAAGGGTGAAGTACAATTCAAGCTTATTAATCCACTCCTCCCATTCCAAAGGTGAAGTGTTATCTCATTTGAAATTAGTGATATTGATCTTTTCCTTATATTGTTTTTCATTGTAAGATGGTTGCCCATAAGAATGTTGCCTCCATGAATCTTTGTTCCATGAGTTTTGCCTAAAAGTAGGTGGCCCAAAACCATGAGATGAGGGTTGACCATTTAAAATTTGCTCTTGGTTGGAATGTCATGGACTAATCTTCACTTGTCATACCTTCCATCTTCATGAACTTGATTGTTGACTGCATTTCCTTTTTTTACCTTTGAGGATTCATGGTAAAAGGTATTGTAGAAGGGGTCACATCCATGATAATCATTATCCCATCGAGTGTTGTCTTGTTCCCCTTCATGTCTATGATTATCTTTTGGTCTGCTAAATTGAGGCCTTGGAGTATGAATTCCATGGATTTGTGAAGGATGATGGTTGCCCCTCACTCTAGATGGTTCTCCTCTTTCAAAAGTGTGCATAATTGGCTAAGAATTCTCTTTGTTTGGATAGGAAGGATTACCAACAAAGGGAATTGCATGGGAATCTTCAATAGTTTGAGGTTCCCTTTGTGGCTTGCTCCCAATTTTCTTTATGGTTGAGATGAGTTCTTGGAATAAAGATTTGTTGCTTTGCTACAAATCAGAGATTCTCTTGTTTACTTGCACCATCCCTTGCAAGAAACCTTGATTCATATGTGTTAAGCCTTCATTCAAAGTCTTGAAATCCTTAGAAAGGACTTCATTGACATGTCCCAACTCTTTTGATAGTAAAAGGTAATCATTCCCTGCATGCACTTCATGTATGTCATGTTGTCCTTAATGTGTGCTATAAGCAATCCCAATGCTTAAATCTTCATCTATTTGTTCAAAATTATGGGCTTTATTTGTGTAATTTTGATCCTCTTGAAAGTCCATGACACCATCATTCAATGATTCAATAATGGGATCTTTCTTCTTATTCATGGCTATTAGGAGACAATGATGTAGTAGTAGACAATTTGTCAATTAATCCCTTGTTTCTCTTAGAATATAGTACCAATCCCAATGCTTAATAGCTTTATGGGAAGCTTATTATATGAGGATATACCTGATTTCAAAACATATGAACTTGGGTTGGATACTTTGGGTGGAACAATGTCAAATAAAATCCCCCTATATGCTGTTTGGGTGATGTCTCAGTATACCTAGTGTCAAAAAATTAGCAATAACTTGAGCTTTGATATCGGACCACCAAACTTTCTAATTCAAATTAAAGCTTAGGACCCCCTCTTCAAATGGAGATATGAAGTTCTTAATTTGGATCAGGAAAAAATTTTCTGTAATTGAATCTTCAGGTCTGAAACAAGAGTTTCTTGTACCCTGTCCACCACTTGTAAGTACCATGTTTGACCCTGTAGGAATACCCCGAGTGGAATAAACCCTTGCAAACAATTGTAGCAACCACAAGAGGGTTATGGGGCACCCGTAGGGCTCAAGAATAACCTGTAGATTGGTATGTACCTACTGTATGACTTGTGAAAACTCTGTCCAACACCTGTAGGTATCCTAAAAATAGGGGATGCCCTACATCTCTTTCAATCTTGTTCCAATGAAACCTTTAATCACCTATGGTACCATGAATAGGGCTGATCACTTCTATACTGCTACCAAACTCTGATAATGGGGAATGTACATGCACCTAAATTTGAAAATTGCATGGGTTCCGAGACAAAAGGAGTGTGTAAAGTTCCACTGTAACGTGCCCACCTATCGGCTATCCAACTAAAAACGTGCCCACCTATCGGCTATCCAGGCACGTTTTTAGTGGTCCATTGAGAGATGAATCTAAGAAACACCACCCGGCACTCCCATGGAATGTTATGGGGTTTGTTGCCTAGGGTTTCCTGAGTTTACATTGAATAGAACCTTCACGGTCGAACCCACTAGGATTGACTTGAAACTTGGGTCCCTCATGGTCAAGGTCTCCTGACAGCATTCTAGTGTCAGGTCCTGGGCATCCTACTTTATTTAAAGATACCCAAGCTGAAGCTGACCCATGCCGCACTTGGTTCAAAGAGAATGGGAAAGGAGAGGGATGCGCCACTCAACCTCTCTACCCATAGGGTATAGTCCCATTTCGATCCCCTAAAACGACATGAATCGGGTTCTAACCCAACAATACCTAAAGTCATATGATGGTAGACCCTTATGAGAAGCCTCCCGGTTCCCTGGGACCACCACCCTATATCGTAGGATGACCCGTTGGGGGTTCCACCCACCTGCTTCCCTCAATAGGCATTATTTAGTTATCTAATTAGGTCCTATCATATTTATGTGTGACATTTAAAATCAGCTTCATTGATTAAGCCTTTTAGGGAACAGGGTTCGTTTGCCTAACTTATGGCACTGACATGAAAATAGCTCAAACAAGTTCTTTGGAAGTAAAATTTATGTTAACATTTCAACTGAGGTACAAGTTCCATCCATAGGACATTTTCCATGATCCATAAGGATGCATCTTATTTTCCTCCAAGTTTCACCCTTGCATTAATAACATGGCCTTGAGATTCTATCTCAAGTTTACAAAGATCACTTGAGTAGGACCCGAAGGTAGGGAATTTATAGCCACAACCCCCTGGCATCGGAGCATCCTCCTACGTTCAAACTAATCCACAAATAGACCTTTTGTGGCAGGTTTGGTCCATATTCCTGTCATGGATATTTAGAACCCCCTTGGATAGGGTTGGGGGCCAGCTAGGGGTGGTTTGGTACACCCTCCATGAAATTAACTTGATTCATTACAATTTCTTATGTTAGCTTGGGTCATACAATCCTTTCACAGATAGTGATCCTAGATTTACAAGCACAAAAAATAATGGAGGCAAGTGCTCAGAACATTTCCTAAGGTGCAGTTTCTATTTTGGACGCTTAGCATTCCCCCTTTGGATTTTTTCCTTGCATTGGTGTAAACTGCAATGGCCTTTTGAGGGGTAGGAATTACCCTCGTTTTGATCCTCATTCTTATGTGATAGGAGCAAGCATTTACTCAATTGGGTTTATATCCAATAATTCGTGGATGGTAATTGCCCTAATTTGCTAACCTTTAGACAAGGGTTTCTTGTCTTGAGATCACAAGATCTAGTTGATTCAATCTAGGATCAAAATTGGTCATTTGGTGACCCTTTTCCTCCTTAGAATTTTATCGAGGTTTCTAAGCTTACCCTAGGGTTTCATTCCCTCAAGATTTCATGATAGGAATTTTTGTTCATCTGTCCCGCGAGCCAAGAGTAAACTAAGTCCTTTGCAATCCTTGAGTAGTTGCGAGCATCGAATGTCACAAGGAAAATTGTCTTTCTTTCATGCGGATACAACATTTGAGTTTTCTCGCATCGACATTGAGTTATATCATGGTTTAAAATGATACCTCTAAGAGTGTTATTGAACTTATCGTGGGTAGTCGCTAGGGTAGAGACCTATGAACGTATTTACTTGATTCTAACTCAATCTATGATCATAGAATTGATTTGACTTATTTACAATTAAACCCTAGCCTTAATTATCATCTAGGGATTCATTTGTCGAATTTCCTCTTGCAATTTAGTTTAACAATTTGCATGCGCATCTTGAATCTGTCTATTAGAATGAATCTTTGTAGTGTACTACAACCGAATCTACCTATGATGCCTTACAAATCGCGAAGTCAGCTTTCCTTGAGTTCATAACACAATGCAAGACTTCCATTCCTTGAGAAATCATTTCAATGAACTTACGCAAGTCATAAATTACGACTTATGCTTTTAAGTGCGAGGTGCATGAATTGCATCCTATAATCCATTAAAGAGAATTAGCTTGCATTTACATTAAGCAGGATGCTTGCACAATCTCGTATATTTATTTATATTGGTAATCTAAGATGCACTCACAAAATTTGTGTCTACTAATCAGTTTAGTGTTGTAAATGCTTAATCAACTCGTAGCTATCATGACCATCATGAATTTGATCCAAACCTATGCATCTAACTTTCAAGTTATACAAATTTCACGATGCAAAAGTATGATTCCTTTCTATGATAATTATTATCTACCATTCCATTCATAGGATAAGATACCATAGTAGTACATGGTTTTGGAGTGACAAATTGGCATTTGTACCCGATAACCCATTCGTGTTAGCGGTGCATCTTTGCCGGATCCTCCTTCCGCAGTTGCAGCCTTTCTGTCTACCATTAGAATTCTTCGTTCCTAGCCTGAGAATAGCGCTTCAAGAACGATGGGAGGGGAAGGAGGCATGGACGCAACGCCTAGTTGAGCTCGAACGCCTCTCGGAGACTCGTCTTCTAGCCACCCATGCATTGATTTGTGAGAAAGCCCGACGCAAGAGCTAGTTTGACCAGCACGTCAAGTAGCCCGAGTTCGAAGAGGGTGACTTAGTGCTCCTCTACTCAGTTAAGGGGCATAAGCAAAAAATGAAATTTAGAGGTCTTGGACCCTTCAAGGTTCGTGCGATCAGCCAAACAGGCAATGTCGAACTTGAGACCCGAAACGATGAAGGAATAGGCTTCTTCAATGGCAGTCATGTCAAGAAGTACTACCCTCCTATGCATCCTTTCCATGAGCCACCGATGTTAGAACCGCCTGTCAAAGTAGCTACAATCACTAAAATCGACGACGAGAATGAGGAAGCCGTAGAACCCGCATACCTCCGTATCACGGTTACGGCAACACAAACATGTGCTTTCAACGCCTTGATCGATGAGGGAGCAGACTTCAATGTCTTAACCCACGATCATTGGACTCAACTTGGAAAACCACAACTTCAACCCACCACTGCCAAATTAAGCCCATATGAGGCCCATTCCTACGCACTACTCGGCAAGTGCAAAGTAACCATTTCTATCGAGTCTGAGACTGTTCCAATGATTTTTTACGTGTTGCCAAATGCTAAAAACGCAGGCACAGAGTCACTGCTAGGGCGAACCTTCAAAAAGCAGACCCACTGCAATGTTGACTATGCATCGCACTGCATCCACCTCACAATAGGCAACGTTCACATTGTTACAACTTTCAGCAAGGGCTGCGCAACCTCATCCCGGGCCACAAAGCCACCAATAGAAACATATGTAGGCAAGTCTAAGGAGGGGGTAGTGCGCGGCCGCCACTCCCCAAGTTTCATAGACCGCAACCCATAGCAGCCAAAGCTAAGGCCCCAAAGCCTCGCCTTCAATGGATGCCTAAACAGCCGCAATAGCTGCCTAGGAGTTGACGCTCCTACCCTCATAAGACCAGAAACTCTAAACCTAGGAGGCCCGAAAGCAGTTACAGAAATAGACGAGTAATCTGTCAAAGATGGGTCCCCAAGGCCCACTTGCACGCACAAGGCTAGTATGAGGGCAATCCTTGGCTATGGATACCTAAGGCCCACACGGCTAGAGACACCACTCGTATGCCAGCCTCAAGCTTAATCATCCCAAAAACTGTAGAACCTCAAAACTGCAAGACACAGAGCTTCCCTGACCCGCAACCATCAAGCTCATCCATGCGAGAACCCAAGCCAGTCGCCCAAGCCTATCTACCTAAGTGACAATCGTCGTCACAAGAGTCATCACCCGCCGGAGTCGATCTGACTTTCCAAATCCATCCGAAAAGCAGCAGGCCGTCACTCGAGGCTGCTGCTAACCCAGCCTTCATCCCAGCGACCTAGTCGCAAGCTCAAGAACACTCATCACCACAACTTTTCGTCGCCAAAGGCTCAAGTCCTACCAAACCCCAACCACCCGCCGTAGGCCTTAGGCCCTCTTAGGAGAGAAAATCCTTTCTCTCTCTAGCAGCTGATTTAGCTGAAGAAACAGGGGATGACGTGGTGGATTGCATTAAGCGACTGGACACACTTTTGTGTCGCTAGCTCTGAGCTACGATCGCCTCGACTTAGGCTTATTGGATGAATCCTTCGCAACTGGACTTCAAACGATGCCTTGTTCTTAGGAAACGTTTGAATTCGCATTTGCAAAAGCCGCTATCTCCGCTGCTAAATTGCTCAGCAGTGAGATCTCCAAAGAGCAAGCAATCAAACAACGCCTCGTCATGTCGTATGATCAGCAAACCACTTCTGCCATCACTGACCAAGAAGCGGCAGAGCTGTCAAGACTTGCTAAGACGAAATCCCAGTTCTTAAGGCATTGGTACACTCTTAGGTTGCAATGGGAAGTTGAAGGATACTGAATAATGACCAATACTGAGCAGCGCCGCGCTATCAAAACAACAGAGTACGACCCCACATACATCGCGCCAACCTCATATCGAGTGTTAACCACTCTGCGGGACCGTCCTATAGAAGAACACATCAAAGGACACCCCTACCTCGACTGCTTATTAATCGAGAAGGAGTTACACATTGGTAGCCGAGTCAACTCGAGTGACTTCCTAACCGATGTTCTCACCTACATCACCCAAGTGGGGATTAAACCCTCTGACCTGGACTGCGAAGCCCATTTGGAATACAATCCCAATTTCTATACTTGGCTCCTTCACAAGTAACTCCTACACCTCCATGCCGAAAGCCCTTCACCTTCTAACCCTAAATCCTAGGAAGGATTCTTCTCAAGTTGGAAGGGGAGGGGGTAAGGTGAATCAAATCAGAATTAGTAAATCAAATGAAAGTCAGTGAAGCATGTAGACATACATTGTGGAAAACGGATGGGGTAGGAAAAGGGCATGAAAACTTTGAAGTAAAGGGCAAAAAGTCAAAGTCTGAAAAGGGGAATCTACATTAGATCTTAATGAATTCATTCAAAAGCATAGAGTTTTTCTTTTTCAGCAAATTATTATGTAGCAAGCACTAATGAAAATTACGGTTTATGACAGGAACAAAAAATGTTGGAGCAAGACCGAGCCCACCGACTCCCATTCACGGAAGAGGAGAGAACGGAGTACAGCATCAACTTGGAGAGCTGCGCCTACAATCAATTGAAATTCCGAACTATTCACAATTTAGAAGAATTAGTGGCCAAGGAAGAGGTGGCCAGAAGAGTCGTGGAAAGCTGCAACTTCAAGAAGTACCTGGAAAGTTTCGCACAAGAACCCGACCACACGAGATGTGTGGAATTTCTTAGGTCCTACAACCCCGACAGCGAATGCGGCACCGTCACAGTGGGAAGAGGACAGAATGCTAAGCAAGTATTGGTTTGTCTAACCTCGGCCTTGATGGAGAGGGCACTGGGACTGGAAGCAAAGGTGGAAAAGAAGTAGAAGAGGGATGTATACGCCATGCTGGGGATGAGAAAGGAGGATGTGCTGACAAATGACGGCATCAGTATCCAGGACATCCCCAATGCAGAGACCAGGTTACAGGTGAAACTCATACATGCACTCTTTTCCAGCCAACGCTACAATGCATTGATGCACTGGATCACCGTACCGATACTGGAGAACGTGGCGGCCCATACCCTGCACGAAGTCGACTGGAACGGCTATGTGTGCAAGACCATCGACCAGGCAGTGCGAGCACTAGCCTTAGGAGGCATGCCAACAGGAGGAGAATCCCCAGTGTTAAAGGCCGCAGTAAGAAAGAGGGCCTCCTCCAAAGCCTCGTCCATCACCTACGGGGGCATCTTAACGGCGCTTATCCAGGAGGCCGTGAAGGAAGCAGAAGAGGGGGAGGGGGAAATACCTAACAGATCACCTTCATCAACACAGGAGAGCTCCAGTGATAGGACAGAGACCGAGGAAGAAGGGGAAGAACAGAAAAGCAAAAAGCAGGTCAAGGAGACCAAGAAAAAAGCAACGCAAAAGAAAAAGAAACAGGATGAAGGTCGCAGGAAGGAGAAGGAAGACTTGGAAAAAGCGAAAAGACAATCCCTCAAGGAGACCGAGGAGAGAGAAAGGAAGAGGAAGCATGAAGAAGAAGAAACAACAGAGCAAGTCAGGTAGGCCAAAAATGCGTCAAAGCAAGAGGCTGAAAGGAGAAGAAGAGAAGAGCAGGAGGAAAAAGAGAAACTAGAGAGAATACAAAAAGGCCGAAAAGGAAAGGAAAAGAAGAGTCGTGGAGGAGGAAGAGGAGTTAAGAAGAAAGGAGGAGGAGTACTTGGCCGAGGCTACACGCCGGTCCATCAAGCAGCAATGCAAGGCGGATGACCCAGAAGCCTGGAGCCAGCCGAGGGAAGAAGGGCCTAGCTCCAGCATGTAGGCACCAGAACCCGCACCCCCCGCAGTTCCGGAAGGAAAAGGCAAAGCACCCCTCCATCCTATCCCCACCCTCATGGCACCCCCCGCTGAACCCACTACGCTCACCCCTAGCATCCCCACCAGCTTGGAAGTGTCCAACCTGGTGGCCTGGATGCAATACTTCATCAGTAAGGAAATGGCCCAAGGGAAGAGCACGGAAACCATGACCACGGGACCAAAAAGGCCAGCCACAGATGCAGAATCGAGGCAAGAGCAAAAGCGTCCGCATATGGAGGCCTCAACCACCCCCACCAATGCAACAATGACACCACTAGCCAGTTACAACGAATACATCGCTGAGCTGCTCTCCCAACTAGAGAGAGCGAAGGAGGAAAAAAGAATGGCAGTGGGTGAGTTGGTGACAGAGAAAGAGTCAGTGGCGGCTTTCCAACTGTACCCGCATCATCGCCATGCAACAACGTCAAATATTTGAACTCAAGTAAGAATTGAAGGGTGCTTAGAGATGTTAGAATTGCACAGGGAGTAATTTGGTAGATTAAGGTTGAGTCCAGCAAGGGTTTAAGACCCTGGAAAATGAGGGGAGACCTCATTTTCAATTTCTACGAGAGAGAGAGAGAGAGAGAGAGAGAGAGAGAGAGAGAGAGAGAGAGAGAGAGAGAGAGAGAGAGAGAGAGAGAGAGAGAGAGAGAGAGAGAGAGAGAGAGAGAGAGAGAGAGAGCTTGTGAGAGACTTGGTACTTTTGACAAATCAATCGGTAGCGGCCACCACTAGAATTTTTTGCTTAGATCAAGTGTGTAGAAACCTTTCTATGTATTACCCTTGGATTTTGGAGAATCTTTCTTGTGGATGTGGCCAAAAATCATTGGTGTGAAGTGATTTTTGTTGCCGATGTTTGCGTGACAGCGGAATCCGACACGATCCGCAGGCATCCAATTCTCTAATAAAGCATAAATATCTAGGGTAGGCTAGGGTTAAGTATAAAATATGGAGATGTAACATGTGAAGGATCTTTTTGCTATTTTACAACATTACATGTTTGAGGTCTCAACCTCCCACCATCTAAGAGGGTGAATACTCTTGGCCACCATAGCTTGGGGTGCATACCATGCTACAGCTTCTCATCATTTGATTCTTGGCCATTTATGGTAATATCATTTCATGCCTAGCCACCTTGGCTATGGTTTCTTGGTATTTAGTCTATTTCTTTGTATTTTCAGCTTGATGGTTACCTGTGGTAATTAGCTTCTTACACTGGTATTAGAGCACATCTTTGATCCAATGGGAAGGTCATTTTCATGGTAAATCTGGTTACAGTTTAGGCACAGAGTAACCTGAGAACAAAAATTAGTCACAAGATTTGATTCAATTAAAATCGTGACTAGTTAAGGTCTCTGCAGTAAGGTGTGACACAATTTGATAGTCTTGAAGAATGTTTGAAGAAATAATGGTGGATTCATGGTCATTTTGGTGGTTCGTGGTCAATTTGCGACCATTTTGAAGGATGATGGACTTAATTGAAGCCTAAATAGGGTTTAGAGAGGTTAAACCATGGTTACTTTTTGGAGCAACCTTCTCTTTCCTCTTTCCAAGCTTCTTGCTAATGAAAACTTCCATGGGGATCTCTTCTTATTTCTCTTTGCCATGGCCATATCTCTTCATGAGACCTTCAAAGAATGATTTCTGATGTCTCAAGCAACTTGTGGACTACCTATTTGGCCAAGCATCATCAAGTTTATGATCACGTGCGGTAGAAGAAGGGGCTGGATAGTTTGCGCTATTTTTTTGGTGCTCATTCATGACTAGTTATTCAGCAATCTCCTTCATCATTGAGCTTCTTCTTCATTTGTTGGATCATTGGCAGCCTTGACATGAAGTACCTACACTCTATTGCCTGATCTTTCACTTTCCTTCAGCCTTAAAGCTTCCTTCAAAACCCTAGCTATGGCTGAAAGTGGATAGCATGAAGATCTCAGCATTTTCTTGAAGCTTTGAGTCAATCTTGATCTCTTTTATCTTCAAGAAGTGGAAAGCAAGCATCTACAACCAACATTGGGCAAACATTGGAGCTTCCAAGCAAGATTGAAGCATTTTCCTCATCTTAGATTGGGGAAAAATAGGGCAGCCATCAATCTTCATCAAATTTTGCTTCATTGAGGCTTCATTTCATGGGGCTTTTGTTGTTTACAACCCCAGGAAGGTTTAATTGAAGGTATTTCATAAAGGTTGGGTTTACATTGAATCATTTCTTCAATATTGAAGGCATTTCCAACCTCTTAAGCATGGCAATGTTTGGAAATTTATGGAATCCTTGATTCTAACAAGAATTTACACTCTTCAAAGCTCAAGGGAGCAATCTTATTGATTGGAAGCTTAAGATTACATGGATAGCAATCATATTGGACAAAGCTTTCTTGAAGTTGGCCTTATAATCTTCAATCTTGGTCTATTAATGGTGGTTTATGCTGAATGTTGATTGGTTAGATTCATCTATTACTATTTATCAATATTAAAGAGGTAATTCTATTTCGTTCATCTTAATCTCTCTTTTCATCCAATTGTTGAACTAGTCCTATTGTTCATAAGAGAGATTGAGTCTAATAGAATCTCTTAATTCCCATTGAAGGGCATGTAGAATTCAGCCTAAGATTGATTATGATTGCTTGATGAATTTATTTCCTACCCATTCAAATGTTGATGCTGAATTGATTGCATAAATGCTACTCATTGCCTACTTAACTTGGATTTTTGTTAGATGATTAAACATTAATGCTATAGGACTGAAATAATAATCAAAATGGTAAGTCGAAATATTGTAAAAGTAGTGAGTCACTACAAAAGGGTAATGCCCTATCCATAGCCCTTTCAATTCAATCATTTCCCAATACCCACTTGCATTTCATTAAAGAATTCAAAGGCTTTTTCAGTCCTCAATGCATAGCTTCCTTATTTGATTAGCCATTATAATGTACTTGCCATGTTGGTTCCTGCAAGGAAAAAGTGAATGCCAAGCGAGTCGGGAAGACAAAAGAGAGGTGACCCTCCCTTTTTGATTAAGACCCTAAAGGGTTGCACAACCTAGCTTGAGGTGGATGTAACAACCCATAAGGCCCCCCCCCCCCCCCCCCTTTTCAACATAATTAATCAAAAAAAATTTAAACACCCCTGTCAATGCCACCAGTTGGCGGACGGAGGGGAAGCTGGAGTGAAGAAACGAGCATGATGGTGGAGCTACAGTTGATGATGATGTCAAGGACACCGATGAAGATGAGGGTGACGATGAAAATGACAATGGGGAGGAGGGGCACCTCCAAACCCCCCCCCCCCCCCCCCCCCCCCCAACTAGCTCTCTTTTCCCCCCAAAAACAGGTTGCATGGCAACAGGCTCATCTAGCCACCCAGATATAAGTGGAGGAGAGAACCTCCATCATGCCTCCCCCCCCCCCCCCAAAATACCCTTCTCCCCCCCCTATAACACCCCCTAAGCGAAGGAGATCTACACTTCTTTTCCCCCTGCTGCTAGATTAAGGGAGAGAGAGAGAGACAAAGAGAGAGAGACAGAGGAAGAAAGAGAGAGAGAGAGAGAGAGAGAGAGAGAGAAGAAGGCTTAAAGAAATTCCTTCCCTCCCTCTCTTGAAAAGAGATCACAAGTACCCTCCCTCCCTCGCTATTCTTGTTGTTTTTCTATCAACCACCTCTCTATTTGGAAAAAGCTTGATGGAATCAAAGTAGAGCCTGCGAAATTCCAACACAAAGGAGTGCACCGAGAGAAGAGAAGGCCCACATTCTTGGCTTCGAAATGGCCCCAAAGCACAAATTCTCTAGGTAGTCAGAAAGGCCGCACCCGCATAAGGAGGATTGGGCAAAGATGCCACCGCTAACACGAATGGGTTATCGGGTACAAATGCCAATTTGTCACTCCAAAACCATGTACCACTATGGTTTCTTGTCCTATGAATGGAATGGTAGATCGTAATTATCATGGAAAGGAATCATAATTTTGCATCGTGAAATTTGTATAACTTGAAAGGTAGATGCATAGGTTTGGATCAAATTCATGATGGTCATGATAGTTACGAGTTGATTAAGCATCTATGGGTTGTCTACAACACTAAACTGATTAACAGACACAAATTTTGTGAGTGCATCTTAGATTACCAATATAAAAAATATATACGAGATCGTGCAAGACTATTGCATCCTATAATCCACTAAAGAGAATTAGCTTGCATTTGCATTAAGTAGGATGAATCCATGTACCTCGGACTTAAAAGCATAAGTTGCAATTTATGACTTGCATAAGTTCATTGAAATGAATTCTCAAGGAATGGAAGTCTTGCATTGTGTTATGAAATCAAGGAAAGTTGGCATCTTGATTTGCAAGGCATCATAGGTAGATTCAGTTGTAGTACACTACAAAGATTCATTCTAATAGATAGATTCAAGATGCGCATGCAAATTGTTAAACTAAATTGCAAGAGGAAAACTCGACAAATGAATCCCTAGATGATAATTAAAGCTAGGGTTTAATTGTAAATAAGTCAAATTAATTCAATGATCATAGATTGAGTTAGAATCAAGTAAATACGTTCATAGGTCTCTACCCTAGCGACTAGCCGTGATAAGTCCAATAACACTCTTAGAGGTATCATTTTAAACCATGATATAACTCAATGTCGATGCAAGAAAAATCAAATGTTGTATCTGCATGAAAGAAATACAATTAGCCGTGTGTCATTTGATGCTCGCAACTACTCAAGGATTGCAAAGGACCTAGTTTACTCTTGGCTCGCGGGACAGATGACCAAAAATTCTTGTCATGAAATCTTTAGCGGATGAAACCCTAGGGTAAGCTTAGAAACCCCAATGAAATTCTAAGGAGGAAAAGGGTTACCAAATGACCAATTTCGATCCTAGATTGAATCAGCTAGATCTTGTGATCTCAATACAAGAAACCCTTGTCTAAAGGTTAGCAAATTAGGGCAATTACCATCCATGAATTATTGGATATAAACCCAATTGAGTAAATGCTTGCTCCTATCGCATAAGAATGAGGGTCAAAATGAGGGTAATTCCTACCCCTCAAAAGGCCATTGTAGTTGACACCAAGGTAAGGAAAAAATCCAAAGGGGGAATGCTTAGCGTCCAAAATAGGAACTCCACCTTAGCAGATGTTCTAAGCACTCGCCTCCATTACTTTTTGTGCTTGTAAATCTAGGATCACTGTCTATGAAAGGATTGTATGACCCAAGCTAACATAAGAAACTGGTATAATGAATCAAGTTAAATTCATGGAGGGTGCACCAAACCACCCCCAGCTGGTCCCCCAACCCTATCCAATGGGGTTCTAAATAGCCATGATAGGAATATGGACCGGACCCGCCACAAGAGGTCTCTCTGTGGATTAGTTTGAATGTAGGAGGATGCTTCGATGCCAGGGGGCTGTGGTTGTAAATTCCATGCCTTCGGGTCCTACTCAAGTGATCTCTATAAACTTGAGATAGAATGAGGCTGTGTTATTAGTGCAAGGGTAGAACTTGGAGGAAAATAAGACGACGCATCCTTATGGATCATGGGAAACATCCTACGGACAGAACTTGTACCTCAACTAAAATGTTAACATAAATTTTACTTCCAAAGAACTTTTCTGAGTTGTTTTCATGTCAATGCCATAAGTTACGCGACTAACCCTATTCCCTAAAAGGCTTAATTAAGGAAGCTGATTTTAAATGTCACACATAAATGTGATAGGACCTAATTAGATAACTAAAGAATGCCTATTGAGGGAAGTGGGTGGGTGGAACCCCCGACGGGTTTGTCCTACGGTAGGGTGGTCCTAGAGAATTGAGAGGCCTACTCACAAGGTTCTACTGTCATATGACCTTTAGGTATTGTTAGGTTAGAACCCGATTCATGCCATTTTAGGGGACTCGAATGGGACTATATCCTACAGGTAGAGAGGTTGAGCAACACATTTCTCTCGTTTTCCATTCTCTTTGAACCAAGTGCGGCATGGGTCAGCTTCAACTTGGGTATCTCTGCATAAAGTAGAATGCCCAGGACCCAACACTAGAATGTTGTCAGGAGACCTTGACCACGAGGGACCGAAGTTTCAGGTTGATCCTACTGGGTTTGACTGTGAACGTTTCGTTGTGAGGCAGACTCAAGAAACCCTAGGTGACAAATCCCATATCATTCCATGGGAGTGTCAGGCAGTGTCGCTTAGATTCGTCTCTCGATGGTGGACCACTAAAAATGTACCTAGACAGCCGATAGACAGGCACCTTACAGTTTTTATCAGAGAAATTCAACAAATAAAACAATCAAGATATGAATAAAATAGGAAGAGCGAAGTGATGTTTTCACTGGAAAACATTTTTCTTTTACTCATTTGGGATTGTTGCTGCTTCCAAACCTACGAGGCATGGAGCAAGTTCCTCATATTTCATATCATGTTCAAGACAACTATGAACTCTTCAAGTTATTGCAAAATATTTGATATGATGGGGATCTTGGATCGGATCTACAACCCTTCACCGCTATATGCGGAAAGGCATTGAACTTGGAATGCAGGTTACTGCTACATAGATGCCAACCGGTTTGCCTATCTTCAAAACAATTTGAAGAGGCTAAAATGGTTGGAGGACTTGAAGATTATTAAGTTATTCATCTTCCACGAGGTGCGTTTGAACTCGGTCCTACACATCGGATGCCGACAAGTAGAACAGACTCACTACATCTATGAGGAGGTGGTCAAAGTCTTGCTAGCAGATAGAATTAAAGTGATGGGGCAAAACGAACATCGTGGCTATCAAAAATGGGGATTTCTTGAACTTCCCATGACCTACTGCTTCCTGAGAATCCATTTCCCAAACCCATATTATTATTCCATTCCCGTAGTTGAATCCAATAGGGAATTATTAACTTGGTGTTGATGTATCTCTTGAAAAGAAAATCATCCCAGTCAATCTCTATCTATCCCCGAATAATTGTACTTGAGGCTTATGCTTCTTTATGGATAAATAAGAATTTTATGATTATTTGATTTGTTACATAGTATTGATGAAAAATAACCTGCACATTGAGATAAGTTGTGAAGATATGTGTAAAAGCAATCTTAACGTGAAGGTTTAAACTGAAACTAGATACAACCCCAAACACAAAATCCAAACTCTGCTCTCGCACTAAGCCCGGTAGAGGCACAAGAGAGGAATTTTTTTCTCAAACAAATCAAGCCTCTGGAATTTGATGGGAAAGGGAAGACTGTTGAAGCCGATGCCCAAGTATATATTGAATCCATGGAAGATTACTTCAATGGAGCATGAATAACACTTACAAACCAGGCCATGATTGCCAAGCTCAAACTCACCGGCGAAGCTAGGCTCTGGTGGAAGCAATGGTGTAAGGAAAAAATAGTCACGGAAAGAATGGTAACTTGGAATAAGCTAAAAGAAGCAAAGTAGGAAAGATACATGCCACTTGCATACAAAACTCAAAAAATGAATGAGTTCTTTAAGTTGGAACAGTTGGGCTTGTCTCTGGAGGCGTACTACTCGAAATTTGTCTCCTTGTTAAACTACGCCATGACAATGAGTATTCCCCAACACGCCTCAAAGTTCTCTAATGGATTGAACCCACCAATGAACACTCGACTGGAATCAATGTGTCCTTAAAATTTACAAGTTACATTGATAAGAGCAGGACCCATTGCCCAAGAAGTCCAGTCAAAGTCCAGGAATAATAGACCCTAGTCTAACAAGATTGCGCAAGGATAGAGTCAAGATCCACAGAAGAAGCCAAGGGAAAATGCAATCAATGACTTCGTTCCCACTCAAAGAAACGACCAAAGTTTGCGATGTTTTTATTCCAAGGAACCTGGCCACTTCAAAAGGGAATGCCCCAAACTTGGCGAAAATCGTCGTCAAGGAAAATTCAATGGCCAAGCCATGGCTACCCATGGCAGTGATCATGCAGCAATGGGAAGGGCAAAAACTTCCAATATCACTAGTAAGGAAATCACCGAAGGAGGAGAAGACCCGTCCATGGAAGCTGAGATTGAGAGGGCATCAATTCATGCCACTCTCCATAAAAAGGACCTGAATCGTCATTTTTTGGTGATCCAAACTTCCTCGAATTACCAAGCTGAGAAATTTGAAACCCTAATTGACTATGGTAGCACTCATTCTTTCATTTCACTAGCTTGTGCAAGAAGGTTAGGGATAGCCACTGTAACTGCACCTACTTTGCTTGTCGAACTAGCAAATGGGCAAGAAATTACTCACACTAGACAAACTCCTAAGGTTGAATTTCTACTCAGAAATGAGCCCACATCTGTTAAGTTCAAGGTAATGAATCTAGGTATCCATGAGTACCTTCTCGGGATGGATTGGCTAATCCCCAACGATGCCCACATCCATTGTGGGAAAGGGTAAGTCTCCTTTCAAAATCCTAAAGGTGAGCTAGTTGCAACTCAAGGTGAAGCAGGTAAACCAAAGATCCAGCTAGCCAAGGCAACGCAATAGCTCAAGGAATAACAAAAGGATTACCCATCTATCTGATCAAGCTAAACAAGCCGGAACAAGTAGAGGAATCCAATGAAGAACCGTCATGGTTAAAAGAGTACACGGATGTATTCCTGGAAGAATTGACAAAATTACCACCGCCTAGGGAAGTTGACCATGAGATTAAGCTAATACCAGATGCTGCACTAGTTGGAAAAAGGCCCTACAAGATGTCCATTCCTGAAGCTATTGAGTTAAAGGAACAACTCAAACAACTATTGGACCAAAGGTACATATGCCCCAATAGTTCTCCTTGGGGGGCTCCAGTCTTGTTCCAAAAGAAGAAGGATGGTACACTTCGACTTTGCATCAATTATAGATGCATGAACCTAGTGACCATCAAGAATAAATATCCTATCCCAAGGATAGACGAGTTACTTGATCGATTTTAGGGAGCAAAAATCTTCTCAAAAATTGATTTGAGGTCAAGATACTATCAAATCCGCATCAAGGATGAGGATATTCCTAAGACGGCATTCAATACCAGATATGGTCATTTTGAATTCACAGTAATGTCTTTTGGATTGACTAATGCCCCTACCACATTTAATAGGCTAATGCATGACATTTTTAGACCATATCTTGATGATTTTGTAATTGTCATCTTTGATGACACCTTGGTTTGTTCCAAGGAAGAGGAGGATCATGAACCCCAAGTTCACATTGTCCTTAAGACCATGAGGACACATAAGCTCTATGCTAAGAAGAAAAAGTGTGCCTTCCTCAAGAGACAAATCGAATATCTTGGATTTATTATGCCAGAAGAAGGAATCTCTGTAGACCCTACAAAGGTTAAGGATGTCCAAGAGTGGCCTCCACCAACCACTGTCAAAGAAATGAGTAGCTTTCTTGGATTAACAGGTTGGTACATGATCTTCATTAAGGACTATGCCTTAATAGCAGCACCCCTCACAAATTTGCTAAAAAAGTTAGGTTGCCATAATGTGGATGCCCACCAAACAATCGAGTTTTGATCAATTCAAGCATAGCTTAGTGACAGCACCAATTCTGAAACTCCCTAACTTGAGCAAGGAATTCAAAGTTGTCACAGATGCTAGCTCACTTGCACTAGGCTGTGTACTAATGCAAGAAGGTCATCCTATAGCATATTCTTCAAGGAAGCTAAAAACCCATGAAAAGAATTATGCTATTCATGACCTGGAGCTACTAGCAATTATTCATGCTCTCAAACTTTGGCGACACTATTTGCTTGGCAATAAGTTCTCTTTGGTCATGGTGGTCACTGACCATAAGAGCCTCAAATGGATCTTCACCCAGACTCGCCAACCTCAATATGAGGCAATGTCATTGGATTGAGGTTTTGTAGCAGTATGACTTTGAGATCAGGTATCGACCTGGTAAAGAGAATGTGGTCGCTAATGCCTTAAGTTGCAAGGCATTCCTCAACTCTCTTATTATGAAGGAACCTTCAATGGCAAAATCATTAGCAAGTATGGTGTCAATGCCTAGTAACCCTATCCTTGAATTAGCTAAGGAGGAAGATAGACATGACCCAAAATATTTGAAGATAATAAAGGAGATTTTGGAAAAGGACCAAAGTCCCAAACTTAATGTCAAGTATCAAGAATTATCTGTCAATGGGGGACTTGTCTATTTTAGGACAAGATTATGCATACCCTCAAGCAAGAAACTCAAACAGAGAATACTTTAGGAAGCACATGACTCCCCCTTTTCAAGCCATCCCAGATATGTCAAAACCTTCCACACAGTCAGGAAGAGCTACCATTGGGAAAGGCTTAAGGGAGATGTACTCAAATATGTCACGGAGTGTTTGTCTTGCCAGCACATTAAGGTAGAGCATGTCAAGATGTATGGGAAGCTACAACCTTCAGTTCAAGGAGGTTACAATTTAATTATGGTTATAGTAGATATGCTCACCAAGGTTGCACGTCTCATTCCAATCAAGACAAAGTATAAAGCTTCAGCTATTGCCAGATTATTCATCAAGGAGATACTTAGACTCCATGAGTTACCTAGAAGGATTATTAGTGATCGTGTCTCCCTCTTCACATCTCACTTCTGGAGAGGGATATTTGAGGCCATTGGGACTCAACTCTGTTTCAGTATAGCCTATCACCCCCAAACTGATGGCCAAACGAAGAGAGTCAACCAAGTCATTGAAGATATTCTTAAAGTATATTGATGCTGCGAACCCAAGAAATGGATCCAATATCTACCATCAGTAGAGTTTGCCTATAATGCTTCTTACTAGCAAAGCATTCAAATGACACCTTTTCATGCATTATATGGGCATGATTGTTGTACTCCATTGAATTTTTCTGATCCTACCTTAAGGATAGAAGCTTCCAAGAAAATGCTTGAGGAAATGGATGAGCAGGTCAAGGCCATCAAACAAGACATTAGAGCCACCAAGGATAGGCAGAAAGCCTATGCAGATCTAAATAGACAAGAGCAACTCTTCAAAGAAGGAGATATGGTTTTTATTCATGTACAACGCAAGAAGAGTTCCTTATCATTGGGAGAATTTAAGAAACTAAGTCCAAGGTATTGTGGCCCTACAGGATTCATGTACAACCCAAGAAGAGTTCCTTATCATTGGGAGAATTTAAGAAACTAAGTCCAAGGTATTGTGGCCCTACAAGATTCTCAAGTGCCTAGGGCCCAATGAATACAAACTCCAACTTCCCGAGAACATAAAGTTCACAATGTATTTCATGTTAGCCTACTAAAGAAATATGTATCCAATCCTAGTCATGTACTCAATGATCAACAAGTTGTAATGCCAAGCCAAGGAGTCCTTGAGCTCTGGCCAGATAGGATCCTAGACATTCGGGAAAAGAGATTGAGGACTAGAACTCTGAGAGAGTACCTCATCCAGTGGAAGGACTATCCAAAAGAAGATGGCACATGGATTGACAAGAGTACGCTCTCAACCAACAATACCCCCAATTTCTTTTGAGATGAGGACATCTCAATTCCTTAAGGGGGGAAGGATGTTACAACCCATAAGACCCCCCCCCCCCTTTCAACATAATTAATCAATCTTTTTTAAATACCCTTTCGTCTTCAACACCACCAGCTAGTGGATAGAGGGGGAGCTGCAGTGAAGAAACGAGTGTGACGGTGGAGCTACAATTGACAATGATGTCAAGGATGCCGATGAAGATGAGGGTGATGATGAAAACAATGATGGGGAGGAGGGGCACACGTGTGCCACCTACAAACCCCCCTACAGACCATCTCTCTTTTCCCTCCAAAAGCAGGTTGCATGGCGGTGGGCTCATTTGGAAGCTCAGAGTAAGTGGAGGAGAGAACCTCCATCATGCCTCTCCCCCCCAATAATACCCTTCTCCCCCCTATAAAACCCCCCCTAAGTGAAGGAGATCCGCACTTCTTTTCCCCCCTCCTCCTCGACTGAGAGAGAGAGAGAGAGAGAGGGGGGGAGAAAGAGTGAGTGAGAGAGAGATAAAGGGAGAGAAAGAGTCTCAGAACATGAGGGAGATAAAGAGATAGAGAGAGAGAGAGAAAGAGAGAGAGAGAAGAAGGGTCAAAGAAATTCCTTCCATCCCTCTCTTGAAAAGAGATCACAAGTACCCTCCCTCGCTATTCCCGTGGTTTTTCTATCAACCACCCCTCTCTTCGGAAAAAGGTTGCTGGAATCAAAGCAGAGCCTGGGACATTCCCGCATTTTTTCTATCAACCACCCCTCGCTATTCCCGCGGTTTTTCTATCAACCACCCCTCTCTTTCCCACACTCCAAGCTTCGAAATGACCCCAAAGCGCAAATTCTAAAACCTACTCCAAGGGGTTTTCTTTTTGTTTTGCATTAGTGAGTATGGACCAATCATGATGCGAAAGGTCTTGTTGTAGGGAACTCTAGTCGGTAGGAGAAGGTGAGAATACCAGGGGGCTCTGGTCATAAACTCCTTAGGCTCTTACGAATTACCAACTACTCTTTGAATTCTAGACAGTATCCTAGAAGTTTCAATACTAGTTGAGGATCTAAACTTGGAAAGAATAATACCTTTGGGTTGACATCATTCTAGCTAAAACAGAAAACATTGTAAATAGTTATTTTTCTTAAAGAAGCCTATTGAGAAGGGATTGCTTTACTTTGTTTTGTGTCATGCATTATAGAGGTGTAACGAATTTGTATCAGGAGATAATTCAAGCGTCGGGCGGTTCATCAACAACACCTTGTCCAGCGGCTTCTCCGGTGGGAATGCGTGACATGTGATCAGCCATGTAATGTTGTTTTCCCTTCCGTACCACCACGGAGAAGTCGAACTCTAAAAGCAGAAGGAGCCATCGAGCTATGCATCCTGTAGCGCAAGGTTTGTTTACTAGATAGAGCAAGGCTTGATGGTCCACAAAGAAGGTAAAGGGCGTGGCCAAAAGATAATGCCGGAATTTCTTCACTGCAAATACCATGGCTAGTCCCTCTCTTTCCGTCGTCGAGTAATTCATTTCCATCTGAGTGAGTTGCCTGCTAGCAAAGCTCACTGGATAGTCTAAATTGTGTTCGCCAGGTTGGCACAACACTGCCCCCACGGCAAACTTAAAAGCATCGATATGTACGTGGAAGGTAATGGTCTAGTCTGGGGCTCGTAGGATTGGTGCTATGGCTAGAGCCTTCTTCAACTCTTCCTATGCCCGTTGGCATGCTTCGGTCCATTCGAAGACAATAAGCAGCTTGTACAAGGGTCTGGCGATCAACGCATAATTCAGTACAAACTGCCGATAGTATCCCGTATGGCCTAGGAAGCATTGAACTCCCTTGTAGTTGTTTGGGGGTGGAAGGTCAACAATGACCTTGACCTTTGAGAAGTCAGTGGCAATGCCGTTCTTCGACACCACATGCCCTAGGATGCATCCATGCTTTACCCAAAACTGGCACTTTAAGGGGTTCAAGGAGAGACGATATAAGCGACAGCGCTCGAAGACTGCTCGGAGTTTGTCTAAGTGTTCGATCCAGGTCGAGTGGACACAGAGGTCGTCGAGACAAAGACTTCTAACTCCTTGCGAAGCATGTCCTTAAAGATGGTGCACATGAGGCGTTGGAAAGTGGCAGGGGCATTAGTCAACCCGAAGGGCATGACTATGTAAGCAAAGACGCCCCACTCAGTGGCGAAGGGTCCACAGGATACACTTGCACCTGGTTGTACCCTGAGAAGCCATCCAGAAAACAGTAGGCTTCCTTACCTGCCACTCTCTCAAGCATGTGTTCGGTGTACGGCAATGGATAGTTGTCCCTCTTGGTAGCAGCATTTACCTTCTTGTAATTGCCGCACACTCGGATTTTTCCATTCTTCTTCATCACGATGACTATGGGCGATACCCAGTCTGTGTGCTCAATTTCGTAAATGAATCCTGCTCTCATCAGCTTATCAATCTCTTCCTTGACAGCATGAGCATGTTTTGGATTCATAGGGTATGATCGCTGCTTGACCGGCGTTGCATCTGGCGTCATGGGTATGTTGTGAGTCATGACACTCGGATCTACCCCCTTAAGCTCTTCTAAGGACTAGGTGAACACGTCTATGTAGTCTCGCAAGAGAGCGACAAGACTCGTTTCTTCTTCATTAGTCAAGTCATTGGCAATGAAAATTGGTCGGGGTGTTTCCCCTTCCTGGGCTAGGTCCACCTCCTTGACCTTGGCTGGTCCCTCGATTGGTTCGCTTGTCTGTGCTTGGCGTTTGGCACCTAACACAACTATCACCCTATCCCCTTTTCTGAATTTTATGAATCGTTTAGGGAGGTCCTGCGGTTTTCGTTGTTCTTCCATTTGAGTATCCCTGGGTTGTTTTGCCTTTTCCTACCTTAATCGTCTGTGCCTCAGGTGGACAGGTAGGTTCCCCTTGGTGCGTCTGGTTGTGGGCGGCCTAGGGATCTCTGGATCAATATCCGAACTAACCTCTGATTCAAAGTCGAACCCTCCGTCTCCGCTAGAAGAGGTGGTCTCCCCTGGTGGGCACAGTTCAGATGGTGATTCAATCCTAAACACTGATGTCATTCCTGGCTGGGCTAGTCCTGCTTGCTCAAGATCTATGGCTCCTACATGTTCCAACCAGGCGCGATCACATTCCACGCACATGACTCCTCGCTCCATCCTAAAGATACTCTTTTTCTGCGGCTTGGAGTCGTATTTGCTATATTTCTTGTTCTTCAATGTCGTATTCTATGGTATCTACCTCACCCTCACTTTCATCCACTGAATATTTGGCAGCCTTCGTATTCGTCGTTAGAATTCTCTTTATCAGACTGCTTATCGTCTCCTAGGGCTTGGTATATCTCTGGTCGTTGGTCAAGAATCAGGGCCAGTTATACATGAGGTTTAAGTCATGCACTCTGGTCCATTGCCACTTGGATTCATCTAAGAGATCCTGGAGTGGTTTGAAATTTGCAGCTAGATTGCCAGTTAGCTTGTCCGTTAGGTATTCCAGTATCTCTTGGAGTTCCCTTTTGTTGGTTGGGACTTCGGAGTTGACGGGCTTCGGTTTTCCACGAAGGCTTCCTGCCATCATGTAGACTAGTATAGAGGGCGTGTCGTTAGCCTTGCCGATTGTTTTGATGGCTTGCTCATACGCCTCGTGATCAGAGAATGGCAGGTTGATTGTAGCAAGGACATGCATCCAATCCCGCTTGTCCTCTGGACATGGGATATACTTGGTCAAGGGCCCATAGGACTTGTTGACCTGAGCATTACCCTTGAGCATAGCAGAGATGGCATCTAAGTCGACTGGTGAGGTCTTCCAGGTGTCCATCTCTACTCTCATGGCATCCGTCCTATTGCCAAGGAAGATCAAGCCATTACCCCAATCTTCGATGACTCTAGCATTGCGCATACAGGGTCGACCTAATAGGATGTCGTAGTCCACTCCCTTCATGACTATAAATTCAACAGAGAACTGGACACCTGTGATCTTTACTAGCCAATTCTTAAGCACCCCGAATGGCTTGACTCTCATATCGTTTACTAGTGTGACATTAAACCTAGCAGTCTCAACAGGTGGGTTTCCCCAAGTCTGAAGCATTGTGTGGCTAAGCACACTAACCCCAGCCCCCGTGTCCACAATTCCCTTCCTCGTTGTATCGCCTAGGGCTAAAACCGGTAAGACCGCATGCATCTCGAAACCTTCCCGGAAGGCATTGACATGCAAGGATTTAGGCATAGAATGCAGTGTCAAACTCGGTATTTGCGTCTTTGCATCATGGTCATGAGGGTCTGCTGTGACCTACTCTTGTGACCCTTCAACCCAGTGCTTAAGATCTTGCCATAGGGTGGGGTGCTGCCTAAGTAGATCTCCCAGGCTAAGTGTTATAGGGGTAGTCACCAATGTGGTTAGGAGATCGTTGGGTATTCGTATCTCTCCTAACCTGGATCGTCGTGACCAATGGCCGTGACTGAACCGTGGCCCCGTAGCAGCACCGAGGCTTGGCCTTAGCGGCACCGCTTGTGGTGCAGTTGCTCCTCTTGTCTTTGGTTGTGGAGGCGAGGTTGGCGTACTTATGCTAGAGAGATCATTGATTCCATCCTCTATGATGGGCTCAACGTCTTTTAGATGTTCTTGGGCTTCCTTCACCCATTCCTTCGCCTTTTCTATGGCCTCTAGTTGTCGCTTCGGATGCGGGTATTCCCTTACCTTAGCGCTTCTCTTTTCGACCGTCTTAGGGGCTGACGTCTCTGCCTCTGCGTCAGAGACCTTCTTTCCAACAGCAGGCAGAGTTGTAGCACTCTCCGTTTTTAGTGCGATTTTAGCTTCCGACTTCTTCCTCCTCCGTCTACGGCTCTTCTTCCCTATCGAGGTTGCATCGAGATTGCTAGGTCCTGGCAAAGAGATGGCGGCCTACTTCGTTTGGGCATGGGTCATGACCCGCAATGGGATAGGCGTGGCCTCCCCATCGTGGTTTTCGACACCAAACAGCCCCAATGGGACAGATGGCTCATTGGCTGAGCTAGACGACGGCTTTTGCCTTGGGCAATCGACGAAGAGATGGGTGATTCCGCACTCAGCACACCTTTGGTCAGCCTTGTCTCTGTTTTGCTGCTCCCTTTCAGGGCAGCGTGATGAGACATGACCTGGGTGACCACAAGTCCAATAGGTGATTGGATCCTGCATCTGCCCTCCTAGGCCTTTACCTTGTCCTCTTCCTAATGCCATCACCGGTACGGAGTGATAATCCATGAGGACAGCGTTGCCCTCATCATCATGCGAGACGTAAGGGCATATGTAAGCTTCTTCCTCGTTTGGTTCTTCCATATAGTGGACAGGAGCATCACTCGGTGGATGGGTTACGTAAGAACTAGGTGGTCTAGGAATGTCTGTAGGATTTATTTCCATCCTAGGAACAACCGGCTTAATGTCATTCGGTGCAGGGAGGGCCAATGGGGCTCCCCTTCTGAAAAATGGCTGCGGTCTATTCGCTAGGTAAGGCTGGCCGTATGGTTGTGAGTATGGAAGTCTCCTTGGCAATCTACAATGCGCGACGTCATGACTGAACCTACTGCAGTTAGCACAAGGTCTTGACCTAGGGTCTTGACACTCAGTGGGCAAGTGGTTCCCGCCACAGTACACGCATTGGACGTGTGGGCGTGTTGGTCGTCTCAACATGTCTTGCAACTTGGCTAGTTCCATCTTAACGTCAGCCAAGTCGTGGTTCGTTTCAGTGGTTTTCTCCTTATCCTGGGATGATGGGGCTAATCGCTCACTCGAGGCTGACGCTCTCTCTGAGCTTCGCGAGTTGGTCTCTTCTAGGCTCACGCTTCTGGAGCTCCGCTCCTTCAGCTGACCGTCAACTCAGATGGATTCCTCAAAGACCTTGGCTAGCACATCTCGCTACAAGCTCGAGTTGCCTTCCAAAGCCTTGTATAGTTCCTCGTTCTGAATCCCGCTGATGAATACAATTGATACTGCTCTTTTAGTCGGTCGCTCCCCAGTAGGGATTCTCTTAAAGGGACTCCTCACATGGGTCATGTAATCGCGAATGTCCTCCTTCTCTTTCTGCTTGACATTCATCAAGCATACTAGTAGATTATCAGAGTATCCGAGCTCGGCAAATCTCTTAATGAAGAGGTCCTTGAGGCCATCGAAGTTGACTCGCTCTGCGTTATCTAAGCTTGTATACCACGTTCTACCCTTGTCGCCCAAGCAAAGCTCAAACACTTGAGAGCGTTGAGTCAGGTCGTTAAGGTTGTTGGCTTCGCAGACTTGCTCGAACTGCTTAACAAAGCTGTATGGATCGTCATGGGGTTGGTACTTATCGAGTTGCTTGGCAACAATAGGAATTTTAGACTGGCTCTTTAAGCCCTGGGTTGCTCCTAATCCTGCGAGCAGTGATGTCGCTAGAGCCGTGGCACTTTGCTCTGCAGCCGTGTTATCGAGCAGCCGCTTTATGAGAAGCCACTCAGTGTTAAGTCTCCTTCTAGTGCTCTCTCATGGTCCGTTTGATTTCTACCAGCCAAGTTCAGCACCCGCTGCACCTCTCGCAACTCCATGCTTTGCCTTTGGCTCCTAGCCTGCTGATGCCTATTGTATTCAGCCATGCTTTGCAATGCTTTGCGGGCCAGCTTTCTCTCCTCTTCTAGATCTGCGATGATAGCATGAGTGTCGTAACTGCTGACCAGCTGATGCTGTTGAATAGCATCTGAAAAGGCTTCTAAGTCGAATTCCTCGTTAGATCTACGGTTTGAACTTTCTTCTGCCATTGTCGAGTTGTCATGCTCCACCAAGCTATCGATCAGGTTCAGTAGACTTGTCAAATCCACTTCATTGGCGTTCCTTTCTTGGTCCTACTTTTGAGCGTTGATGGTTTGTCTATGTATTGGGTTCTCTCCTACTGGTGGGTTCCTTGAGTGGTTTATCTAAGTGAGTTCCTTCAGTTATTTAATACAGTCCTCAATGTATGGCCACTCAATGTGTCTTTCCCTGTGCACTTGTGCTCAACCAAGCTTTCAATTTCCGTAAGTGTACTTCAAGTGCGGAAATTCAGGGTGAGTGCAGCAACCAATTTCTAGGCGTCTTACGTACTCTCGCGTTGTTTTGGGCCTAATAGGCTTGTTGGTCAATTTTCTGGCTGTCTTGGCAAGGTTTAGGGTTTCTCTAATATGTTTCCTCATTCGTTTTTGGTCCAATCAGGCTTTACAGCTCAGCGGTTTGCGTCTAAGCCTCCGGGTCTCGCAACTGCCCACTTCTACCTGCTAAGCGACGGCACCCTACGATTTTGCCTATTTCGTGTGCCAGAATCAAGTTTTGAGCGTCCCAAGGGCTTTCGACAGTTTGAGCTACTGAGTTCTAGCCTAGTCAGGTCAAATTTCTAAAAATTTGGTAAAAATCTACACTCGGCCCAACTGGTCCGAATTACAGGGTCCGAGTGGGTTATTCGGACGGGCCGAGGCGCATGGGCCGAGGGCCAAATTTGGGACTTGGATAGGGTGGACTCGGACGGGCCGAGGAGCGTACTCAAACGAAGTCGCTCAAAACAAGTAGACGAAAGTGAAGAAAACTTGTATTATTGAATAAGACTGAAACAATAGTTTGAATGGACTATGGAAAAGACTTAACAAGAAGGAGAAAAGACTTAATCCCTAATAATGAACTAATGGTAATAACAATAGCTCACTTTCAACTCTCTCAAATTTCTCCCTTATATATTTTCATTTGTTGGATACATGAGTTTATATAGGAGTTGGTAATAGGCAGTCTGTGCGAATTTCTACATGACTGGGGTTGATTGTAAAGATAATATAGTTTTGTCAAGAAATCAACTAGTAAGGCGATTTCGTAGGGACGTTGATCATATCATTGGCTGCAACTTTATACTTCAATTCACACCAAATTTTGCATTGTTTGCAAAATATAAGCCTCCCAAAAGTAGCTCTTGTTGTTTTTCCCTACTTTTCTAGAATCCAAGAGTAAATCTATGATTATCTATAATTTATCCCTTAATTGGGTGGAATTGATTATTTTAATAAAAATCATGTCACACATTGAGGGAAATCTAAAGAACGCCGCCTGGTTGGATGATGCCCGTTTATGCCCAATTGATGCTTATATACTCAAGGATGCTATGTCATTGGTTGGAGTTGATTTTGGACTGATTTAACCACTTCATTTACTATGTTTTGGCTGAGGTCTGTTGGTTGGAAATACAAGGTAGCACCCTATTTGATGCTTCTATGACCAGCTTTATTGGGGCCTTATGATGCCCAGTTATATTGGGGTGATGTCTATATGTAGAAGAATGCTATGCTTGTGTTATGGGTTGGATTTAGAGCTGATTTTGATACTGTAATAGCTTGGTTTGACAATGTATTCATTGATTTATATGGGCTGAACCTCTTTTAACATGGATTTTATATACCTATTGCTCCTAGTTATGATTCGAGTGTTCTATATGCACTTACTGATGTGTACCATTGATGCTAGTACACTAGTATATCATATGCCCATGATTTGAGGTGCCTTTGAGCTTGATTTGATAAATGATTTTCTTAGTTTTGATAATGAATTTACTGATGTAATAACCAGGGCTAAAGCTTATTTGGCCAGTGTATGCTCTACCTATTGCTTTACGGGTGCTTCACGGGTGATTCATTTGACCATACGGATGAATATGGAGGTTGGAAAATGCTTTATTTTGGTTCCGAAGGCTTTTGAGCAGTGATTAAGCTTTGTTTTGGTCTACATTAACTAGCATTGGACTACAATTGGCATTCTTTGTGGCAGTTCATGTCTATTGTCTATGCTTGATATCTAGGCTTCATGCTTTGATGCTTATGTCAAAAATGGATGCTACTTGGAATGTCTATGTCTGACCAACATTTTGGGCTTCATCTATGATTGCGTTTGAGCATTTTGGAGATCTTGGACACTCTATTTGGTTGCCAGCTACTCGACTTTGGAAGCTCCAATGCTTTATGCTTTATAGGCTTGAGCTACTTTGGGATTTATGGTTCAAATGTATCCTACTTAGATGCCTGAATGTCTGATGATATATACTTGATGTATTTGAGCAGTGCTTGCTCCGTTTGCATCTGACTTTCCTTCCAGTGGGAGATTTTGGCCTATTTGGATGTACATAGAGCTTTGACTTTGCAGTTGAGCTTGAGATCATGGGACATTGACATGCATCTGCTCTTGTTGTGCTTCATGTATGCAGTTTATGCTTAATGGGCTAATTTGACACTACTCTTGGGCAAGCACCTATCTCTCATGGTATTGTCAGTTATGTGTCCATCTTGAATGGCTATGTATTGAGCTTTACTTACATTGCTGCTCTATCAATTGTGCATGTGCTTGGTCTCTTTTGTTACCTTGAGACTTGTTACATGCGTGACTTTTATGTATATGAGATGTATCTTGTATGATGATACCCTACTTGGTTGATAGTTCTTGATGCCCATTGCTCTTTTTCACTCACTGTTGGATGTATTTGCTTCTTGGCAGTTGCAATTGGTCATGTATCAATGATAGTTCCGCTTTTGGCTTCTTTTACCTATTGTTGTGATTTATTATAGCAAGCTATAAATTGCAAACTGTGAGCATTTACTGAGGGCAATCATTACTGTTTGACACCCTTTTGGTCATATTTGGTGGACAGCTGGTCATTTTAGCAGTTTCTCATATTTTTAGCTTGTTTTGATAATGGTTTTGGCTTATTTCTTACTAATTACAACACGATGTTTTGTGCATTGTTTGCCTCTGTTTGACTCATTATGGATGTTCATCTCAAAGACACGACTTTGCTTAACATTGCCAAGTTGGATGTCACCAACTATGGCTACTGGAAGTCTCAAATATGGCAGGTTTTGTGGCAGAAATTGGAGATTAAGCCACTAAGAAACAACAATATTAAACCCGAGAACATGGATGATGATGATTGGGCTAATTTAGATGCACTATATGCAAGTCCACTATCATTTTATCACTCTCTGAAAAGGTCCACAATAATTTTGTTGAATATGAAGATTAGAGTGCATGGAATCTATGGAAAAAGATTTAGGAACTTTTTGCAAAGCAGAGCCTTGCTTCGCAGATGTATTGGCTTAAACAAATGATGGATCTCCGCATGAAGGACGGGACCCCATTGTCTACTCACTTTAGCTAGATTCATTCTATCATGAAGAATCTACTTCAACACGGTATTGAGTCTTACGATAATGTGCATCCTTTGTTTCTACTTAGCACTTTACTTGAGTCTTGGGATGTATTTCAAAGTGCGATCTATATCAACAAACTTGATGGGCTAAAATTGAAAGATGTAGAGAGTGCTCTTTTGACTAAGGAAATTAACAGGAAAAACAATGATGCTTCCCACAGTTCACATGCTTTATTCGTTAGAGGTGGTAGAAGTGGCAAGAAAGATAATGATCGTCATGGAAAGGACTCTCAGAAGTCTCGATCCAAGTCATGCGGATGCAGCAAGTCTCGTGGATGTAAGTCTGATCTTACATGACATTATTATGGGAAAGTTGGACACATCACCTCCCTTTAGTACCTATATAGGTAGTTTACTTCTATGCATAGGTACTTTGTTTCTATGCATAACTACTTTGTTCCTATGCACAGGTACTTTATTTTTTGTCAACTATGATCCAAAACTATCTTTAGTAGGTACTTTTACTTTATGTAGAACTACCTATAAGGATAATTTTCCAACATCTCGAACATGCCAAAATTTGTCAATTTTCTATGTGACCCATCTTTTATTCTCTTCCATCTTATGGTAGATCTAATTAGTTGACCTTTTCTCGAAATTGTCATATTTCACAAACATCAAATCCTACCAAAGGAAAGAATGTTGAAAAGAAGCTCATGGAGTGTACTGGTGAAGCTCCTCTTGTGAGGTTAAACAAATCTAGCTATAGTCTCTAGGCATCTAAAAGTATTGGCATATGCGATGGAAAGAATAAAGACATGCCACCCAAGAATGACAATATCACGTACTGTCTACAACCCCAATCTAGCCATTCAGTTAAATTTATATTGATGTAAGTCTTTATCTAGCCAATCTAGTAGCCTAGAAGTGGCCAACTGTTTCATGTATAATAAATTAGTGTCATTTTGGAGATCAGGATGATGTCAAACTATAAAGCAACAAATATCTTGCAAGATCCGATCAAATAAGGAAAAAGGATTTGAATTTTAAGAGGCCATATACAATTCAGTACATGCCACTAGGAAACCTGAATGACTCTACAAAAATAGGGAGATACCAACCTCCTGAATTAAAAAGTTTGCAACATCAGTCCTAGAATGACTTTGCACACAAGGTCTACAAGAGTTCCATTCTCAAAGCTATCATATGGAGATTGACATCGAACAAAGCAATTTGTGTATGTGTATGTAGGATGGGAAACACTAGTCGTATTCATCTTGGTCATCTAGTCTAAATGGTCTCTTACGAATGAGTACTTTACACATTCATGTTTGGAAGCATTTTTTTCTTGTAGGATTGTCCTCTTAAACAAGGGTACTTTAGCATATTAGAGATATAGTGTACTTTCACTTCCACTTGTGTCATTTAGATCATCTTCTAATATTCTCTCTCTCTCTCTCTCTCTCTCTCTCTCTCTCTCTCTCTCTCTCTCTCTCTCTCTCTCTCTCTCTCTCTCAACCATTTGTTCCCTTTTGTATGTGCATGTGTGCACATGCATACATGTGTGAGTGCATGTTGTGAGCTATGCATCTAACTAAACAACTTCTAGCTTAAACATTGACTAGAGAGTCAGCTTTTTGGATAGTGTTACCAACCCAATATACATAGGTGATAATTGATATTATTGGTGGTGCCTTTACTTTGTGATAGTTCTTATAAGAGGAGTCTTATTAATAGGACTTCTAACTTTACTTCTTACCAAAAGGAATACATCAATCAACATGTCTTGTAGACTAAAGCTGTGGGTTGTTATACGATATATTAAAGAATCATATTGTTTAGTAGACCCAAAACCTTCTTGAATTAAAAAACATCCAACACTGGCATTATTAGATGTAGTTTTGTAATTTCCTACATTCAAATACCATTCTTTTAATAAAAGGTGCTTATAACATGAAACAAAGCTAGATCTCAATCTCGAGTAGAGATGTTCGTATCTCTACTTTGACCTCTTGTTGATATCATTATCGAATAACACATCAACTTGTGATGACAAACTTTATAAAAACCATGTACCAACTTGACTCATTGAAACAACCAACATTACAACTTTAAATGAAGTCCTATAAGAACCCCATATATCAACCTACCTCATGAGAACATTTTTCTCCACTCTTGTAACTTACATCTACACTTTAGGGTGAAAGCCAAAACATACCCCCCATTTGAAATGTTGTCTTATTATTTCCTCAATATATGGCATCACAATTTAGAACTACAATTTCCTTGCATTCATTTAACCAAAGATCTAATTTTCCTTGCATCAAACATGACCCAACTAGTGTGTTTTGAGTCTAATCGAAGTACAATATTCTTTTTATGAGTGAAAGCAAAACTAAAAAATATTAGAAAGTACAAAGTTTGAGATGAGAGACTATTCTATTGATGTAATGGCCCATATTTTTCAATTTAAGTATACATGAAGTTTGTATGGTTAGATCAAAGGTACACTTTTTGCCTACTCCTTCATTAAAAAGTGATAGAGAGAAAAATATTACTCCACAAGGAGAGTTTATTTCCAACACATCCCTTCTAGAATAACCAAGCCAAATTGAAAACTAAAGTGAACAATATCTTTGCACATCCAAATGTTGAAAGCTCATCCTTGCTTAGAACATAAAATGGAAGTTGATAAAAGCTCACTTCAAACTTACAGAAAAAATTCACCATTGCTACGATGAAGAAATTTACATTTTCATAAAAAGTTGAGTTCGATGCAAATGTTTTTATTCACTTCACCATTTATGACCTCAACTCAAATATCCAAGTAGTCATTTCACCAACTCTGAGACTAGCTTCTTCCTTATCCAAGAACTAAAAAGTTGTAGACTACATAAGATGCAAAAATATGAGGCTAACATTTACTAGTAGGAATTCTAGGTTTTTTCAAAAAAAAAAAAAGGTTCTAAAGCTCTTGGTGAAACATTTGCTATTCGTAAATTTTACCGTCTTATTTACTTTTGGAATGACAAGAAGAAAGCTTTTTCTAAAGCTAGAAATTGGAAAAATAAAATAAAATATACATAAATGCAATAGAGAAAAAGCTTAGCGTTTTGCACATAATTTGAACTAGGTGCTCATGCGCTTCAAACTGGTGTTTGAAGCACCAATGTCAATAACAATTAGGGCAATTGGTGTCCAAACACACTTCATGTGGCAAGAGGGTTCATTGGTGGTTGAGTCATAAAGAACCTAACCATGAGAAACATAATAAGCAACAATAATATTGATCATATTGAATAATAACATAGTATTGCATAAACACTAACAAAAGGTGGGTGTGTGTGTGTGTGTGTGTGTGTGTGTGCATGTGCGTGTGTAAAATATCCCATAAGTAATATATAAGACATAATCCTTTACTATTATTAAGAGAAGGTATGGCGAGGGGGCCATGTTGTGCCTCCACGCTCCCCTACAAGAGGTCTGACTAACGGCTACGTGGTGAGCCCTCCTACATTTCCATCGTTCCCATGTGCGCACAATCCTCCCGCAAAGGGAGTTTGGAGAGCACATCTCTCATAAGCACAACATTGAACATTGCATCAAACCATCTATAAAATGATGGGTAAATGTATGCTATCTCTCAAGTGTTCTTGAGCCTTTTAGCTTTGTCAAGTAGACAACTTGTACATGCCCTTGGGTCGTGTAGTAGAAAACAACTACATATTTTAGAGATTGAATATAATAATACATGTATATATATATGTATATAATATAATAATATAACCTATGTATGTATGTGTGTGTATTTAATTTATTATAAATACATTAAATAATTATACTAATTTATATTGTATATAATACTTAAATATTACATATCTCTAATATTTATACTAACTCAATATTTTGTTTGTGTGTGTGTGTGTGTTTATTATTAACATTAATGTTCACACTAATATAGCATCTATCATACATTAAATATAGTATTAATCATGATCAATATTATTAATATTTTAATCATGATCAATATTATTAATATTTTAATCATTATCAATATTATTAATATTAATAAAACATAAACTAACTTAATAGCTAACAATAGTAGTCTAAGCCTTCATACATTATATTATATAGTCATTATTTATGCTACCATTCTATCATAGCCATTGAACTTGCTATTGCCTAGCCTTGATTACAATTTGACTCTCAATTGCCCTTATAGCCATCATACCCATTTTTGGTTTTAAAAAAATCTTCATTATACCTCCACTAACTATATATTCATGTGGTAATGTATATACTAACATAAGTACATATCTTGCTTCACTTTTTGTTTAATGTACTATCTCTACACTTGCCCTTTGTGTTAAAATGCATATGATCATTCCTTCCTTTCTTTGTTGAGATACATATATCAATACATGCCATGAAACTCTGTGCATGCGTGCGTGCGTGCATGTGTGTATGTGATATTATGGCTACACCATGAAAGGCCTCTCTAAACATATGTTAACACCATGGTTGCATAAATCTTGGAGACATCAATGTCCACCTCCTCTTCTTTCCAAATTCCTAAAGCTCAAGAAAATCAAAGTTGCCAATCCAACAAGAAACAAGTACTTAAGAGTAATAGTAATAAGCATTGATCTTAAGCTTAAGGTCACCCAACATTAAATGCCTCTCTCTCTCTCTCTCTCTCTCTCCAACAACATCCGTGCAGTCAACATCAAGCGCAATCGTGGGCAAGTGCATGCAAGGGGTCTGAGTATCAAGCGAGGTCATATGCAGGTACCTAGGCAAGCACATGCGAGGGGTTGTAAATTAATCTCTCTCTCTCTCTCTCTCTCTCTCTCTCTCTCTCTCTCACAACAACATGCGAGCAGTTTGAGTTAGGCATAATCATGGGCAAGTGCATGTAAACCTCAAGGGCTCGTATCATGTGAGGTCATATGCGAGTGCATGGGCATGCACATGTGAGGGGCTGTAAATGAATCTCTCTCTCTCTCTCTCTTTTTTCGTAAAAGGTAATTGTATTAATTACGAAAGAAAATACAAGATTACTTGATTACAAGATACATGACGACAATCCAAGCCATCATGTGAAGAGGTGCTAAGTACTACAAGTTACAATTTCATGGCAAGGATGCGGAGGAAATTGCCATATGCCAAGGACGGAAGTCCTCCGTAGAGAGCAAATCAGAACGATGGAGAAGAGCTAACTGCCAATACAAGAGGCCCTTAAGCCTCACAATATGCCGCTGAACATTATGGGTGGAGTCAAACAGAAAAGCATTCCGAATGGTCTAGTTATGCCAACAGCCCCAGTATCGAAGAAAGTGATACATGAGCTTCATATGTGGCTGTGTGGGAGTAGGGTATTTGGGCTGGCCCAAAACCCAGTCAAAGGGGCGCAGTGTGATACCAACCACCCCTCGCCAAACGGCCGACAAAAATAACCAGACTTTCTTAGCGACGGGGCAAGAAATAAATCGGTGGCGGGCGGATTCCATAGTAGTGGTGCAAAAGAAACAGGTGCCATTGGAGATTCGTCGCTTGGAAAGAGCCGAAGCAAGCGGAAGACCCCCAATCATCACTCTCCAAAGAAAGACTTTGTATTTAAAGGGTGTCTTGTTGACCCAGCCCTCCATCACAATTGCCCTCCACCATGACCGGGATTTGCACAATCCCCATAAAGCATTCGCTTTAGTAACTAGCCATTGATTATCTTTAATCAAAAGATGATACACTTGGTTAGCAGAAGCTTTGCTCAAATGCACCCGGCCTTGTAGGTCCCAATCCTGCCAGGGATGATCCGAAGCAAGAGCAGGAAAGGGTTGTCTGCTCTGGATCACCGTCAAAAGCTGTTCCCATAAAGGCCTGTATCCACGACGGATCCTGAAAAGCCACCTAGCAGTACGAAACGATATAAGCACATTGCGACTGGCAAGAGTGGCATCCGCAATTGAAGACAAGCCCAAACGTGCCATTCGGTTGAATTGTGGTCTAAGCTCATGTTTACCTTCCCACGAAAGTAAACGCGAGACTGTCAGTAATTCCAATTGAAAAGAGTTAGTAGCCAAGCGATCCTCCGGTGGGTACCACTGAGCCTTTTGAAGGACATGTTTCCAGGAAGACACCAAATGAGTAAGCAGCGATGAAGAAGAACTGGAAAACCGCGAATCAGCATTCAGAACGTGCCACCAAGAACTCCGGAGTTGGGTATTGCCATACCGAAGCCCATGGCCCTCGAGGAAATAACGGGCGATAGCGACCCACGGATGATGAACATCCGAGCACATGGCGCGGAAAAGGGACCAACGAAGTGCCTGCATGTGAGTTTGAGCATCTAAAATAGCTCCGCCACCCATGCGTTTGGGGGTGCACGCATGCGACCAGGAGATCCAGAAAATACCTGCATGCAACGAGTCCTTCCATAGCATGAAGCGAATAGACTGAGTGAGAGCATTCAGAGTCGTAGGAGTCCAGGGCAACAATGGCAAGAAATATGTGAGCATGGGCACCATAATGATCTGGGCTACTTTGAGGAGAACATGAAAAGGCCAGGCCTGAGACTTCCAATACATAAACTTGGCCACCATTTTCTGAGAAATCCACTGCAGAAGCTGCGTTGGGGGAACATCAACACCCAAAGGGTATCCAAGATGCCTGACAATGGAACCTCGAGGAACAACCAGACCCTGCCAGTCCAAGGACTGCAAATCCGACTCCGTGCAGCTTAGAATGGCTGATTTAAGCGCATTGATACGAAGGCCTGACGCCTGACCAAAGAGACCCCAAACATCCAATGCTTTTCGAAGGTTATCCTTGTCCGCACGCAAAATCATAAAAGTATCATCCGCCAGGGATTGGCTAATGAAGTGTTGTCCTGTAGGAAGCGACAGCCCGGCCAACTGGGAGGAGGCGGCCATATGTGATAACATGGAAAGAACTGGATGTGTCGCAAGGGCAAAGAATAAAGGGCTCAAAGGGCACCCCTGTCGGACAGAACGAGCAAGGACAAATGGCTCAGTAACACCTCCGTTCAGCATGACTCGCAAAGACGCCGCAGCACTAATGGTGTAGATCAGACGAGACATCCGAGCACCAAAGCCCATAGCAGACTTAAGGTCAGCAACGAAAGACCAGTCCAGATAGTCAAAAGCCTTTTCCAGGTCCAGTTGAATCAGTACCACCTCCTGATTAGAATGCCGGGCATAATCAATGGCCAATTGGACATTCAAAACATTGTGTAGAATATTTCGGCCCTTAATGAAACCATACTGGAGAGGGTGCACAAGGGCAGGGAGATGCTTATGGAGCCGATTCGCCATTACTTTGAAAAAGATTTTGTACATTGAACCCATCAAAGAAATGGGGCGCCACTGTGTTAACTTAGATGGCGAAGGAACTTTTGGAAGTAGTTTAATAAGTCCTTGTTTCCATGAGGGAGGCATGATCCCCGTTTCCCACACCTGCTGAAACAAGGCCTGCAATGGTTTCGCCAGTTGGGTAGCGAAAGCTTCAAAGAACTCATTGGTGAGACCATCCCAACCCGGACTTTTATCTTTGGGCAAGTGTAACAGGACATCCATAACCTCTGCTTCACCAATATCTGACTCCAGAGTAGCTTGCATGTCCTGCGGAAGCTGATTGCGTACGAGGTCATAAAAAACCGAACGGGCCTGAGTAATTTGGGCGGAAGGTGGAGAAGCGGAACTGAGAAGGTCACGGAAATAATTCCTGCACATATGCACAATAGTCTGTGGATCCAGGATAAGGTGGCCTTGTGCATCCTGGAGTCTGGTCATATTCTCTCGAGCAGGAGAGGCGTGGAGAGCTCGAAAGAACTTATGGGTCTGACATGCACTATCTTGCAAAGTCTCTGTCAGATGTTGCAATTTGGCCTGCTGATACGATTTTAACTGGAATTCTTCAATAAGATCGGCCACCCGCATGGCTAGTGCAAGCAGAAATGCATCATCCGGAGTGTCCACCAGCAGGGAGCGAACCGAAACCAGCAGGTCCTCCGCTGCCTATCGACGGCGCCGACAAAGAGAGGCATGATAGATCCCATATTGCCGAGCAACCCGCTGCACATTAGAGAGCAATCTTTCATATGACGCAGTGCCCTGAGAGGAAAAGTCCAAGAAGAATCTGTCAAGCAATTGCTGCATATAGCCTTGGAAAATTGTATGCTTTAAGTAGGACGAGTTGAAACGCAAAGGGAGTCTCTCCAGAAATTGCTTGAAAGGGGCAATGGGTTGTGCAAGCAACTCGAACTACAGAGGGAAATGGTCCGACAAGACATATTGCTGCAACACTTTTATTTCGAGCATCTCAGGCAGAAAATCATCATTCTGCATGATATATATACGGTCCAACCGCGACCATGTTGTGGCATACTGGGCCGAATGGAAAGTAAAGCCTGGAGAAGACGGGTGTAGCCAGGACCAAAGATCTTGCTTAAGAACAGCAAGAGCCAACTCTTGCCATATACGACTTTCCGGCGCATCCATGACCGAGTGTTCCGATGTAGACTGGGAAGAATCAACACACATATTGAAATCCCCCATGAAGAAGCCCCGTCTGCCAAGTGACAAGGAAGTCTGCAAAGTCTGCCAAAGCTCCCGACGAGATAACGAATCATTCGGAGCATAAAGGCCAAGTAACCATAGGATTTCCCCTTCGAATAAGATTTCAACCATCAAAAAGCGGCCATGAAGATCATTTTTAATAAGAACAGGCTGATATTTGGCATGTACAATCATGAGCACACCCGAGTAATGCATGGCCTGTGTTCCTGAATAGAACAAACGAAAGCCATGCCAATCCACAACTTTACCGGCATCACCGTGACTCTTGTGCTCAACAGCGCACAGGACATCCCACTGATTCTCATACAATGCAGTCCACATGGCATGTTGCTTGTGGCGAGAACAAATTCCTCGCACATTCCACGTGGCTATTTTCATGTGTATACAAAACACAATCAAGTACGAGGCACAGCTTGCCTCGATTTGACTTTGTCGGCGAGAATGTCCAGGACTCCCTCATCCAAGAAATCTGCCAACACCGCAAAAGAGTTCTGAGGACCAGATTTGGAAGTAGATGGCATATCTGCTTGCTTGGGGTTGGAACGTGGGTAACGACGGTCCCATAGAGAAATGACGTTGCCTCTCGTATCAAAAGCCAACTGGGCAGGTGGACCCTTTAGACGATCCGAATACATTTTCCTGGCGGGCTGATGACGGGGAGCTGAAGAAACCATAGCAGGAGCAGAGCGCTCGGAAGACATCATTTCCTTCCTGCGCATATGTTGTGAGGTAGTAGGCACAGTACTCTCCATGCCAGCACCAATCCTGTTGCCTTTTTTGGGACGAACTTCAACCCAATCAGTGGCACGGGAATCCAGACCCGAAACCTGTTGTTTGGCTTTGGCCAGAACTTGGGGCGGGTGGATAGTATCCAACGACGGAGCATCACACACCATATCTTCCATGGGCGGAGCAACATGACCCGCATCTGAAACGTGTTGTTGCTCTGGGCATTCAGCCATAAAGTGCCCCAACTGTCCACAGGAAAAGCAATGGCCTGCAAAATTGCCCCATTTCAAACGAAAGTGTAACGGATGCATGCCAGAGCAATTGAGGCGTAACCACGCAGGCCGTTTCCTTGCAGTATCCCATAACATGCACAAGCGGTTGCGATTCACAGCCCTGAGACTAGGAGGGACCAGAACCGTGCCCACAGCTGCCATAGCATCCTTCAATAGCGGCCAATAAACAGCCGGACAATTTTCCACTTCTACCCACACAGGGCATTCACGTTGCAGGAGGCGCTGGAAATCTGCCATCGGGCGCCATGGAACCACATGAACCAACCGACGATCAAAAAACAAAGGCAGTTTAGACAGGAGAGCAGCACGGTGCGTCTCTGTTTTCAAGAGGACCTCAAAAAAACCTCCGGATCCAACAAAAATCTCTTCAACACATTCCCCTTGTAGCAGACTCTGCAGCCATTGGCGAATACGGGAAAGCAGCGGGATGCGACCAGTGAAGAAGAGTATCACCGCGCGATCATAAAATACCGAAAAGGAGCGTAGGACAGTTTTTGGGTCGACGGTAGCTTCCAAAACATCGTCTGGAGCAGAGTCAGAGAAGGCTTCCTGATTATGTTGAACATATTCACCAAGCAGAGTGTTGGCAAATTCCAACAGATGCTCCCAGTCCACCTCCTGAGAGTCCACAGAATCCGAAGCAACCTGCGCATAGGAACGATCCGGAATAACACCTAACTCTTCCGGGGTATGCTTGGTACGTTTACCCGCAGGCTGGATGTCAGGACCCGGGGGCAATTCTTCAGGGCACGGAACCATATCCTCTGGTTCCTCAGCATCAGAGTCCGGGCCAAGTGCTGCCACCGTTTGGTCTATGAAATCCAGATCCAAACCAGCCATCGTGTACGACGAGCTGATCTCCTGTTGTGCGTTCTCTCTCTCTCTCTCTCTCTCTCTCTCTCTTTCTCTCTCTCTCTCTCTCTCTCTCTCTGTGTACAGTGGCAGGGCTACTCTGCCTCAGTGTGCAGGGCTAGATTGCACGTGCAAGAAGAAAATGTCCTGTCGGCAACCTCTGATGTCAGCAGGGACAGAGTCGTGCTGCCGTTACCTCCAGGCTGCCAAACAACACGATCACAAGAAGGCGGGACGCAGGACAAGTTGGTGCGTGCCAGGCACAAACGCAGGGAGCAGAAGACAGGGGCGCAGACTCGAACGCTGGATGCTGGCTCTCGCTGAGGCGAAGGAGAAATCAATTGGCCCTGTTCTGTCGCACGCAATCTGTTACCTGTGGCGAGCTGACAGGCGGCTGATAGACGGCGGACAAGTGACGGCACCCAGGTCGGAAGGCGACGGCAAGGACCCCCACACGCAGGGCGGACGGGCGACGATGGCGACCAAGACCCGCAGGTCAGACGGCCAATCTCTCTCTCTCTCTCTCTCTCTCTCTCCAGACAACATGCAAGCAATCAAGTGTAATCGTGGGTGGGCGCGTAGGTCAGTTTATGCCTTGCGGAATTTTGTTCACTCAAAACAGCACACTAGGCTACAAATTTTATGTTCCCGCAACAATGATGACACGAGTGAAGTCGCTTTTGCATTGAAGAGGTCGTCCTGGCTTCATGAATGAGTTGTTGAATGCTATGGAACAAGCCTACCACTATCCTTGTTATAAGTACCAGTGAGTTGGCTTATGCATTAAGTGTTTTTTTATCTATAACATATGAAAGGCCCAAGTTCAAGAATAAGTTTTTGAAGGATCTGTCAGGCCTAGCCATGGAAAAGAGACCTGTCACCTCCCCAACCACGTAAGTATGAAACCTCTCCAGACTTCTAGTTTTGGGGATAATGTGCAATATCTGAATTCTGAGGGTAGCCAGAAAGGCCTTTGCGTTGTAGAATCCTCGGTCCTTTTTTTTAATAATACAAGGATGTCATTAGGATTTTGTCCCTGGTATCAATACCTATGTTTGGTCATAAAATGCTAGATGCGTGGACTCGGTGTACCTATGTCTTGTCATAAAATGCTAGATTCGTGGACTCGGTGAAAAGAAATGTCACTCTTAAAATTGATTCCTGCCTACATGACATTGCCACCGATGGAGAAAATGCTTTCCGACACACAAACTTCGAAAGATCGGTCATCCCTAGAGAGACCGGTGAAAGTCGGCAGCAAAACAGGCGAGTGCAAGTGGAACTGATGCAGTGCAAAATGCTTTGTATGAGCCACAGGTTTTGCATGTCTTCACGTATCACAAATTTTGGATTTCGAGGCCATAACGTAGGAAATAATCTCGAAATTCAGTCCAGACGATAATGCCGTCTCCATTAGCATCCAGCTTTTTGAATGTATCGTTCAGCAAGATCTGCAATAATTTCAAGTGAGTGCTGTGCTAAAGGCTACATTCACTTGGTCAACAGTAAGAAACCTTATATATTCTACATGCCAATAAGAACAACTAAAATTTCCATCGACTTTGAATGAAATCATACAGAAGCGAAAATAAAGTGTAGAAATCCTGGATAAAGATGATAAGGGAGAGGAACCATAGATGACTAGTAGCGAGCAAGATTACAAGCATAGGCCCTCAAAACTATACCATTTCTGTTTCTGTTTAGCCTCCTTCATCTAACAACAATAGCTCCTTTGTCAGCTTGGCACACGTGACAACACCACCTTCTCACATGATTTTGCACCATACGGGTGATATGCAAATGAGGTTTACACCCAGCAAACTTTGTCTATTGTACGTGCAGGTTTAATTCAGAGAGAGATTATGAAAACTCAATCTCCTGTAATAGGGCAATGCTGAGCACCTTTGGAAGGTTTTATAGATTTTCTAGGACTAACCATATGTTTCTTTTTTTTTTCTTTTGGTGCACCAGTGCCTGCTGTCAAACCTTCAATGTCCTCTACACAACCACCTTGTTACCTCAGTGATCATCTCTTTTGTCTTTCTAATCTGACAAATCAGTGAACAAACTCGTCCAGTCATCTATAAAAACACAAGCTCTACTTTTGAACTGGAGTTTCTCATGACGCATATGAATGGCAAGTCAAGGCACGCAAATGTTCAATTTGCCAACCTTCGCTGTGGCCCAGAAGTCTGTTGTTTTTGCTAGGTGCCAATTTATAGACTTGGCACTCAAGATGTGACATGTGGGAAGGCAACTTATGGCTCAAGGTCGGACTCGCTTGACTCATGGATTGCTCCAGTTTTATTTTATTAGAAAAAGGATGGGTATGCTGTGGTTAAGCAACTCTTCAAGTTCAGGAAGCATGCAAACTTCGAGAACATCACAGATTGCATGCCTCTGGGTGCTGCTGCATGGGTGATGGTGCTTGGAGGCTCTCTCTCAGCAAAAGCCTCACACATGCCAAGTGAGGATGGATTCCTAGGGCTTTCTATCAGATTCTGAAACGTGATTGGTCCTTTTCAAGGCTTAATAAACAACAACACACGAGAGATCAGATGACAGAAGGCTTGATAACTGGATCAATCTGACTGGTCTCAAAGTCTCAGGCAGCAGCCAAGACAAAGTTGCCTCCCTTGCCAAACTCAAAGTGCCACTACCAAAGCAGGCATTGGACCACTGCACTGCTCAGCAGGATCTAAATCTTATCCGAGACCAGGCTTATACAACAGCTGTGTATTTACAACCACCCCATGTATATGGCCAGAGATTCTGGCAGCGGATACTGTCAGCACTAATTTGGTGAGTCCTTGTGGTTTGCACCAAATGGACTTGATTCTGCAGCACTATTACCTTCTGTACAATTCTTTTGAAGTTCCTCATTAATGTCCTGCAATGGTGGTTCTAGATGTCACATCTGCTGGAGTCCTGCTCCACTCCCTCATCATGGGATGAGTGGAGGTAGTGTTGAAGATGTCTGACTTCCTGTGTTCCAAGGGGAAATCCTTTTCTCCTCAACATGTTCAAACAGAGGGCTGGTGGTCAATTGGGTCCAAAGGTTGTTCAATACACACATACACTCAGTACAGATGGGTCTGGACTACAGCCAAAGAGCCTAGAATGAGGAGACCGAAGATCAGGACTTCAGCTTGGACCTTAGAGCAGTTTATTTCACCAAGCAGTTCAACAACTTTTTAAAACTCTGATAGCATTTCATCTCTTCTTTCATGGCTATCTGTGAGGTTGCTACATAGGCCTTTCTACCAATCCAGCAAGTGAGACAGCCTCCAGGTGTTACATGTTGTGTCCACTTGCCTTTAACTTTATAGTGGAATCTTGATGAAACGCATGAGGATGAATAATGACGATTTATTAAGTCTGCAACATGTTTCTGGCTGGTAAATTGTAACTAGTCTGGAGACTACCCAACAGGAAGTGATATACCACATGGTCACAAGGAGAACCTGATTGGAAACCACCAATCTCTCTACTAAAGAAAGTCCTATGGTGCTCCAATAAAGGAGCTTCCACTTGATGCTCAAGAGAAGTGATGCTAGTTGCTGCTTTGAGATATCAATCTCCACATGACAAGTGTGATGGTCCGGCCCTTGGAATCCCCTGCAGGGCACATCCGCAACCCCTAGGAGGCATCCTGAGAGCCTGTGACGTGCCGCATTTCACCAGAGCTTCTCAACTCGACACACACTCGGCATGCACAACTCAACACAACCTGGCACCAAAGTTTGCAGAATGGCCCATCTTGAGGCCAAAGCTCATAATCAAGAAAACGGACTATGTACAAGACAAGCAAAAGGCACAGACGGACATAGTTTGAAGGTGAGGACTGGTGCTATCAACACGCATCCAAGCATGACTTGACGCTGTGGGCTGAGGGAGAGGTATCTCACAGCAGCTCCATGAGGGACCCAAGTGAAGTTCTCATGGAATCTCCAATCCAACTGTCAGAGCACCAAAAACTCTACTGAAAGTCTCTATGGCCACAACAAAGTCCTGAAGTTTCCCTCATCTCCATCTGAATATACCACTATGTCACCTACAAACTCCACATCAAGGGGCTCATCAAACTGGGGGATGGGAAACCTGATCTGTTTGATTCCTGTGGATCTATCTGTCAAAAAAAAAAGTCATATGCTCTGCTACAAAGAAAGGACAAGGGGGTGAGCTACAACCCTCTCTCACTAATCTCTAAACGATGAATCTCTTGCCTCTAGCCCCACTGACAAGGACCTGACTATGGGGTGGAGAATGGAGAGCCGACCTTGTCTCACTAATCTCTAATTGTTAAATCTCTCTCTTCTAAACCCACTGGTACGGACCTAACTATGGTTTGGAGATTAGATAGCTGCAACTCCTCTAATCCACTGCACTCAAAATCCCATCCACCAGATAGTACCCTCTAAGGGTCACACAGCTCCTTGACATCAACAGGCACACTTGGTCTTGGATTGATCAAGAGCAATGGATTCCCACAAGATGAAGATGCTTAGGTCCCATGATACTGCACTCTTGAACAGAAAACTGAGTGGGGTGGATAATGTCCAACATCAAAGGGGACAATTTGAGGCTGATTGGCTTCGCAAGATTTTTATAAGCAGTTTCAGGAAAAGTAATGGTATTCACTGGGGGGAATGAGGTGGATCAGTCCCTTGGATAGCCTCTCTGGATCTCTCTTGATGCCATAATCTCTTAAGAAGCTCGGATAAGGCCCATGCTGATAAGATCGCAGTACTCCAGAAAAAATCCTCATCAATCCATTGTCCCCTAGACATTTGCCTGAAGGCAAGGCCATGAGTGCCTTCATAAGCTCCTCCTTTGTGAAAATAGCCACCATATGCTTCATTATGCTTGCTTGTCCTCCTAGTGACCAGCCTCTTGGAACACTGCTAAACCATGCACCCTGAACACTTCTCCTCCTCCCTCCAAAGTGCTGTCAATGACATTTTAGCAATCCTGTCCCTCTCTAGAAGGTCATGTCTCCTCCTTGAAGCCTCCTCTCATAAGGGACTGATCTCTTGGAGGCTCTCATCCAAATCTGTAGCTGCCAAGCCAAGTGAAAATGATCTAGACCCCCAAATCTGTGCGATGGATTCTTTGAGATCATCATCATGGTACAAGTGGTCTGGGAACTAGCTTGGGATCCTCTAATTGTCTTGAGCAGAACTAACAGATCCAACGAAAGATCTGAGAGAGAGTGCCAGAATGCATAATCTGTGACACCACTTTCAAGTGTCCAAATCAACTTCATCCTTTTGGAAGTCCAGCTGTTATTTGCATGCATATGGTGGTAGAAAAAATATTGAAGGCTCTCAAGCAAGAGGTAATGGAAGCATCAATATCAAAACAATGAAAGTTTCAAGTATTTGGTTGATATAGCTAGGGATGATAGCCCGTTGATAGGCCTTTTCTCTAACTATGTTGAAAACATAGACAGGGTTAATGAAAGAAGCAAACCTCAGGCACATTCCGGTGGCCAGACTTGATCTCAGTTATGTCCTCCATCATTAGCATGAGTTCAGAATGGCTCAATTTAGAGTCAGCATCAACATTGTACCTATCCCAAATCCTGTAGAGATATAAGTTAATAGATTCACATCAAAAGCCTGTGTGTATTTTAAAAGTTCGTCCCAACCAGCTTGCCTTATTTTACATGCCAGACCTTATGTCTCAAATGTAGACTTTATTATGCAGAGAAAACCGAGGTCAGAATGCATGGAGTTCCAAGAAGTGAGAGTGGAAATTTATAAGGATGTAACCTTATTCTAATATCGAGAGGTCTGAAGTCAATAATGCAGAAATGTCGGCACATGCACTATGCTATTCTGCACGTACCATTGTCAAGTTATTAAAAAAACTTCAAATTATAACAACTCTTGTCTACATAGCAAAGAAGCCAGCTATTTTTCAAGATGTTCCATATTCCATGATCAATTCTAATTTTTTTTCTTTTTAGAAGACCAATTTCCAATTCTTATTCCATGAAGTTGTAAGAACCTATAACATGAGCAGATTCACATCAATATAACTTCAGTTCCAAAAATAGATGCTGTATGACATAGATGACAGTCCAGGAAATGCAAGGCATAATGCAGTCTTGAGATTTTTGTTACACTTTTCTCTCAATCTGATAGACCATTAACATTTACCTGCGAAGGTCACCTTCCTGCAAACGAGATTTCTCTAGATGGCAAATAAAAGCCTTGCCTGGTACGGCCCATGGTGCTGATAGATAGTCCAAGGACTGCATGTGATATAAACGTGATATAGTCCTGGCAAAAGCAAACTCCTCATCCTTTTCCTCATGAAGATTATGTAGGGGTCCTGTTTTGTTCAACATCACATTCGGACGACTGGTCTCTTCAATGCTGCAATCACTAGAATTGCATCAGTTTATGTAACAAGCCCATCCTCCCTCCCTCCCTTCCCTTTAGATATGCCAGCAAAACCACTGCTTAAAAGAATAATGAGCCCTGTCATTCTTCTATCATTGCAATAAAAAGCTCCAAGATGAAAGTCATCAAAATAATTCATCACAACAATGCTGATACCACATAAGATAGGATCATGAACCAAAACAACTTGGATGCTGCAGCAACCAAATACTCCCATTATACACAAAAGACTAAGACATATATCATGTGGAAAAACGAAATACATCATCAGAAGATCTCAAATGCTGGAGGAAACGAACGCCCCCAAATTACACAAAATACTCGACAAGAATAAATCATTTCCCTGCAAGCCATTTTAATGAATCAAGATAAAATCATGAAAAGTCCAAATAAAGCTCTAAGCAGAGGAGTGGACTTTGAGAAACTGGCCAGGCAAAACAAAGTCAAAGGCCCTAACAGATGCAGCTGAGGAAAAAGCTTCCCAATAATGCAAAGAGGAATCCATGGCTGTAACAGCAGAACTTTTACTAAGAAATCCAAACATTTGATAGGTATTGTTTTGTATATACTTCTCTCGCAAAACCAATGTATTAACAGACACAGTTATGCCTCCAGTGGGTGTGAGTCTCTGTGCTGCCATAGTGGGTAAATTGGTGGAGCTTGTCTTTGTTTTTCATGAAAGAGAGAAATGTATTACTAAACACCTTAGAAAAAATCCCTCTCCAGGTAGAAATGTGAATTAGCCCTATATAGGACCTCAAAGACAATAAAAGTCTAATACAACAATTGAGTAAACAACCAATCAGACAGCCTGTAATGGCATACCATATGTGACTTGAAGTGGAAGCAGTGCCAGGGTCCCATGTGCAATGAAAAGCATCTCTCATCCTCATCTATGTATGGATGATCTCTGTCCAAATCCTAGAGTCTTGGAAGCAGGAATGTCCTGCAAATCTATGGCATGGCGATCTTGCAATCTAGATCAACAAAGCAATGAGATCCATCTGTGAAAATGCCCCTCGCTCTACTCTCTTGCAAAAAGTTTGACATGGAACTATGCTCAAGTACTATCATAGTCTCACTCATACCAAGGGACCATCTTGAGGACTCTCCTCCATATCTCCCAAGCTTTAGGACAATCCTATCTATAAGCAGTGTTTCAACATCTCCTTTGGCTCTCCACATCTGAACCTTCCATAACCAATCTCAATCTCGAGCTAATGAGAGGATACTCTGAGCTGGCCACTTGCATCTCATGTGGCACGTATACATATAGGTATCCTGGTCTCACGATGAAGCCATCCCCTATAGTCCTCATAAAGCGATCCCTATAGTACGACATCTTCGGTGGAAGAGGCTGCTTGGGTGAAATCCATGTGTGCTGCATGTATAACTGATAAAGGTCTTGTCACATGACCAAGTTCCTCTCAATGTGGGAGAGGTGTGTGCAGGGGTAGTCAGCATCATATTGAAAGGGGGGAGATGGTCTATGTCAATTTCGTATCCTATGAGCCATTGCTAGACCTATGCATACCATGAAGTTTCATGTCTTGCCAAAGC